>NC_090259.1:8655203-8780203 GCF_037325665.1 Littorina saxatilis
TAGACTAAAGCACGAGACCAAGTGCGCACGAATAAGATACTGTAATCCATGTCAGAGTTCGGTGGGTTAAAGAAACACGAAAATACCCAGCATGCTTCCCCCGAAATCGGCGTATGCTGCCATTCTGATAACCATCGGTCCACGCTATCGCTTATGGTCTCTCTGTCAGGATGTATAATTAGGCCTACTGCGCGGAATCTATCAAAACAAGAATACAAAGTTATCTCCCAACTGAGACGAAAGTGATTGCAGATTGGCTGACTTCGACAGTGATCTCCGTTCTATTCTTCACAGTTATGATAATAAGGACATCGTTCTAAGGTTAAAACAAGTCGAAATGTTGAGACTGCTGTGGGAAGGAGACCGTGAAATTGTTGCATCACTCCCAACTGGTTACGGAAAAAAGTATCGTCTGCTTCGTAGCCAAAGTTGATTATCACGTGACACTGTTGCCATATTTAGAGTTGTTTGCACAGTAAATACACCCGCGAAGGATAGCTCGCTTGAATCTGTCTTACATATATCAATTCCTTTGTAATTTAAAAAAATACACACCATGAAAAATTATTATCGACGATCGCGAATCTGCTTATATCAATAACACATTACGAAAAGCTCTAAATATGTAGGCTAAAAACTCGATTTCTTACCCACGGAAAGAAAACCAAGGCATCCTGTCAGGGATAAATGAGACCCGAAGGGAAGTAACTCATTTTGACCTGAGTTTAGGATGCGAATGCTGCCTGAAAGGCGGGGTAAAAACAGTCATGCACGTAAAACCCCACTCAGTCGGTCGTGCAAAAACATGAGGGAACGTGGGAGTTTCAGCACATGAACGGAGAGAAGAAGGAGACGAATGGATTGAATGATCGTGATATTTTCTTTGATTGTGGTAATTTTAATATCTCTTTGTCATGTACTGGGTGCTTTGTGGCCAGTTTCTCTTCTAGACTGTATTGAAACATGCGTCCGTGTGAACTGACTCCAACTGGTCACCAGTGGCAAAGAACAACTCAAGTGCAGAGAAACAAACGTGTCAAAGAGAACGCAGTGTTGTGGTGCCTGGCAACGACATTTAGTTAGTCCCGTCGCCCCTGCTCTGTCTGTCTGTCTCTCGCCTTTTCTCTCTTCGGCGGTTCACAGACACACACAGACAAACACAGACACAGACACAGACACACAGACACACACCAGGGCCGGACTAGGGGGGGGGGGGATTACAGGGGTTGCGCAACCCCCCCCCCCCCTGGCTTAAACATGTACCTCCCAAACGCTAATTTTTATTTATTTTTTTGAGGGGGAGGGAGGGGGGGTTGCATCTGGATCATCATGAAATCCGAGGAGAAATCGCACCTCTTCTTCTTCTTCGTCGTTCACTAATTTTGTGATTTGCGTGATGCAGCGTTTTTTGGCACCCAGGGGGTCCCGCATCTCCGACTTCGGCCTTGGACGTTGGTCAGGGGTCCCTCCCCTAGACCAATTGCCTTCCTGGGCTGTTGAGCTTGGTCTGCCCGTGGTTCTATTTCGGAGTTTCCCTTCTCCTAGACTGGTTACCTGCCAGGGTTGACGAGTCCAGTCTACCCGTTTGGAGGTTGCTGAGATGACCGCCGCTTGTGTCCTTGGGCCTCTGTGCCGTCACATCGGAACTGTCCAGCACACCTCCGTCTTCACCAGAGCCCCGTTAGCCAGCAACCAACCTGTCCGCCAAGGGAGAACCCTACCAGAATACTTCTCACAATGCTCACAATGAGAAAATCACCCCCACATTTTAGGGACAGTGAGATAAGTTTCAGCTATTTTCTTCCGACGTCATAGCTTGGTTCTGTTTCACCACCATACCACGATGAGGAGGGGATGGCCTTTATGGTGGAATCGCACCTCTCACCCCCTCCAAAAAAAAATCATGAAAAAGGAACGAATTCCTTGCATTGCATTCCGTTGCCTATGCGTCATAGGGGATCCATCGGCACTCGTATAGACTGCCGCGACAGTGGTTTCCCTTTGCAATGACGTGACTTCCGGTAGTATCGGCCCGGGCCATGTGCTTTGTTCAAAGAGAGGCTTCCTGTCATTCCTTTCCTTCCCTGTGTGTGTGTGTGTGTGTGTGTGTGTGCGTGTGTGTGTGTGTGTGCGTGTGCATGTGCGTGCGTATATGTCTGTGTGTGTGTGCGCGCGGTGTGTGTGTGTGTGTGTGTGTGTGTGTGTGTGTGTGTGTGTGTGTGTGTGTGTGTGTGTGAGTGTGTGTGTTGTATTGAGTGCGAACGTGATTGCTGGCATGCTGCGCGCGTGTGTGTGCGAGTCGACTTTTCTTTTCCTTTGTATTACATTGACATACATGTACATTTCAATGTTCTATCATGCATTATGTATTCGTATTGGTTATGTTGTAATTAGTAATACTGTATGATTGCGATTGACAATTGTCCTTTTATTGTCTTTATTTTGATGTCTTAGTTTGGCAGGGACAGATTGTCAGTAAGACTAGGCGTGAGTCTAAAATCTCCATCCTTGAGTAATAAAGTTCGTTCGTTCGTTCGTTCCAGAAACATCAAAAAACGTTCAGCTTCAAGGGGGCAACCCCCACAAAGGGGGCTTCGCCCCCTGGACCCCCACCAAGGGGCTTCGGCCCCTGGACCCCCATCTGTAACTCCCCCCTAGTACTTACCTAGTCCGGCCCTGCACACACACACACACACACACACACACACACACACACACACACACACACACACACACACACACACACATTTTTTGTGCATAACTAAATCAAAGTAATTGATTCGTTTATTATAATGGGTCTCAAAGACAAATAAAAAAAGGGCAATCATTACAACACAAACGACGTATATAATATATATTTGATCAATTTGTTATTAGAGTTCCGAACATGAATGGGGGAAAAAACCATAACAACAATAACAAAGTCAAACCTAATTAGAATACAAACAAACAAAATAAATTGCGTGGGGCAGCCTTTTTCACACATGACCTGAAAAATGAGAGAAATGGACAAACGACACCGGTTAAACAGACCGAGGCGTCTAGCTGTTCTTGACTCTCTGTCGGTAAAAGCAAAACACAATTCGAGAATGGCCAATTCGTCCTCCCGATCGCCAGGGGCGGGTCAATAATCCGTCGGGCTAGTAGAAACCACCTGGCAACTCGCCCGGCTGGCCAGTCACTGTGAACATTCTTGTCAAATGCAACACTTCTGGTTGTACTACATAGTTGCTAAGCAGTATAAACACTGCCGATCATAGCAACTGTGACATTTCTGGCGGGCTATAGTGACTTTCTTGAAGTTAATCGCCCGGATGGTGAGGTTAAATTTTGACATTTGGCCGTCCCTGCCTGTTTAAGTAAAAGATGCTCTTTACCATGTACAAAGAAAGAAAAAAACAAGTCGCGTAAGGCGAAAATACAACATTTAGTCAAGTAGCTGTCGAACTCACAGAATGAAACTGAACGCAATGCAACGCAGCAAGACCGTATACTCGTAGCATCGTCACTCCACCGCCCGTGGCAAAGGCAGTGCCCGTGGAATTGACAAGAAGAGCGGGGTATTCGTTGCGCTGAGAAGGATAGCACGCTTTTCTGTACCTCTCTTCGTTTTAACTTTCTGAGCGTGTTTTTAATCTAAAAACACAACAGATTGGGGAGGGGGTGGGGGAGGTGTTGACATGGTGGGTTACATGAGAAGTCACGTACCTTTATATGTCAACATGAACCAAGCAGGAGAAAATACAAAGGAAGGCGAAACAGACAGACTAGTAACATGGATCAACATGGAGTAGTTATGTCAAAATTTAGAAAATCCATGGTGATTTATTATGGCATGATGGTGTGATTCTTTCAAATTCATAATTCATTTATATCTTCGATGTCATGATTCATTCAAACTCATAACGATTCATTGTCATAACTGAAGCAAATTCTGCATCAAAAGTAGGCCTTACAATGAGCGTGACAAAGATAGGCACATTTATACTTAGCGCCCAGTAAAATATTAGAGGGCCAGAGAGACAGGCAGAAGGGGGGGGGGGGGGGAGGGGGAGGGGGGTACTTTTTGGGGACGGTTTATTGTCTTTAGCGTGCAGCCTTATCTAAAGGAGAGACAGAGAAGGTGCCGGAAGAGAGAGTTTGACTGAAGCTGCCTCACTGAAAAAAGATACACAGTGCTGTTTTTTCTTCAACTGTCCGGTTTTTTTTTTTAAATTATTCATATATTATTTGTTGTGTGGGTGGTTTATTTTTTTTACATCAAATATTCTAACGGAAGGGTAGTCTTTCAAACTCTTATTTACAGCAGCCTCTTCTCTCTAGTCTCTCTGTCTCTCTCTCTCTCTTTTGTTTCTTTATTTTTCTCTTTTATAAGAGACCCGCTTCAAGCGGGAGTTTTGTCGGCCATGACGTCAGCAGTTTTGTCCGTCTTGGGGTCCAAGAACTCCTTGCCGCTGAAATCCGTGTAGTTTCGGCACTCCCTGATGGCAGAGTCGGGCACCTGGGAAACACACAGCATCATTATTCCAAAATCGATTATTTGAACAGATTGGAGAAGTTGTGTTTTCTACGAAGAACGAACAGACTACGGGTACGAAATCTCACGCTTCAGGTCTTGTAGTTGTCATCGTTTACGCTTAGTGCTTCATGGCACTTCACTTTGCAAAAAATCATGTCATAAGAACTGACATTTTGGATCAAACGAAACGGGTGTTGGGCCAGAACATCAATCTCAGACTGCAAGCATCTATCCATGTAGCCCTAGGTCGTCAGTTTTCGTTGAAAAATATCATAACTTCAAGAATGTGCCCCCTTGCTTTTCTTATTCATTTATTCAATTTACTGAACACCGTGACTTCTAGCTCCAGTGCCCAGTGGAGCCGAGTTTCCTTCTTTGGCCCATGCATTAGGATTCAGCAAGCTGTATATATACAAGATGTCAACAACCACCACTGATATAGCAGTATCCCTTCCTTATTAGCCCTCAAGCAATCCATTTAGGGAAAGCTGATGACAAGCCCTCTGCTGCCTTTCCGAGCTCTAAAACATCGCAGAACACAACCCTTGGCAGGAGTGTTTATGTTATCGCTGGGCCAGGAAAGAACAATTGTGACAGTCCATCACAAAATCAGTCTTAAGTCGAAATTTGGATGATTTGAGTTAGTTATTATTTTGAAATTGTTAGTCTTTCCTGGATGTTTAGAAAAAAAAATTAAAGCTCTAGGTCAATAAATAACGATATTACGGCCATTTTTATGAAAGAAGTTGACCGGCGGCCATTTTGAGAAATCGGGCTTGAAAGTTTTGGAAGGCACCAGCTTCACATTTTCCTTAGCAACGGGGGTTGAAAATTAACCTCACCCTTCCAAATGTTGCACAAGTGTACTTTGATCTTTCATGCATCATTTAAATGCAAAACGAAGGGTTAAAAGAACAATTATCACCATTTTTGAAGGCTTTGTTTACATCATACATGTGGAGGAAAACGGTCAAATACAGGTCATACACATCAGCAAACATTTTCACTGTCATTATCAGGAATAAAGAGGTTACATGCATCTCACCTACGTTTTTGTCCATTAGTTTGACAAACACTTGAGCAAAATCAACTTACTTGTATCAATCACTTTGTTGGCATCGAATAGGAATACGTACAGATCAGAATGTAGATCCCAAACACAGGAACTCCTCCACTGTGACAGTCTGTTCACCACAAAAGCTCTTGCACATCAATGTTGACACCACCTCCAACCTCACCTTTATACATGTCACATGTCTTGCACTGAGAGCTGTAGAGCTACAATTTCCTCCGGATCAAACTGGGTGATACATCCACGACGAGTATTTCTGGGTGCAGCGTCGGGAACTTTAATCTGTTTGCAGCCAGTTCCATTGGCTTTGCAGCAACGAAGGCGAGTTCTCTCGAGCACATCACAGCCCTGTTGCAATTAACGAACTACAGCATGCACCTCCATCACATCTCCTCTACAACTCGCCTCAACTACGTGTGTTCTTGCAGTTGATGCAGTGCCATTAGAAACGCCAACGGTGTTTTTGACACTGAAAAGCGGACGGTCTGTCTCCTCTTCGTCCGCATATTCAGCAAGCGTCACATATTTCGGCATGAGAATCGGAGTCACTGAATCCAGCAACGTCTTCGGCAAAGAAATCCAACAACAAATCTTGGAGTTCGTGGTTATTTTCAAGCGAATCGCAGTTGAGAAGCGCTGTCAATCGGCGTACGTCAGTCATTGTTTTGGTTTCGTTCAGCGAACGGAAATCATACTGTGTTACTTCCCCCTGGACTGATTTGACCAATGAGGAGGCCGTTGCTAGTCCTTTTTGGAAGGCAGACAAAGCTGATTGGTTCAATCTTAAAATTTGTTTACGTGCCGGTTTCCTTATTTGGAGGAAGTGGACGGGTATTTTGAACCACTGCGCAGCAGGGCGCGAAAGCTGATGCAATAAGCTTTCCGACGGTACCAAACTTGTTGGGGCCCTGTCAGGGATACACTAAGCAAATTATCGGTCAAAGTGAGGCATTTTGATGTCATGCTGGACTTTTTTGATGAATGTATTGCATTTAAATCCAATAATTTAACTATTTAGCGATTGATTTTGGCATATTTGTTTGGTTGTCATGTAATTTGGGGTCTACAGAACACGTTTCTGCAAAAAAGTGAATTTCACCCAGATAGACCCTCAGTGCCTTTTCCTCGAACTAGCTCGCTTTCGTCTGCTGCGACTTAAGACTGGTTTCGTGGTGGACCGTCACAAATTTGCAAGCAAGACAAGGAAGAGAAATGAATTTCTGGCTGAAAATGTGCACAGTTAAGAAGTCACACACTGAGTCAGTTTAGTAGAAAAAGACATAGTCAGTACTATCAGGGCTGCTTAATAATAATACACACATTTTAAATCATCAGAATACACTCTCTGCAATCTTCTATACTGATTGCACAAAGAAACATTCAATGCGGAAGAAATCAGTTAAATACTGCTGTTTCCTACATGTCGAACCGGTACATAAGAATCACATTACACCGCCAACCGAAAGACCAAACTTGTCAAAGTTTTGTAAGTGAACACTACATCTTACAAGCAACAAAATATGCATGTTAGTGCATTTACACCTCCAGCATACATACAGATTAAACTTATTACGCTTAAAACAATATTTATGCTGTTTTCAAGAAAAAAAAGTGAGTGTGGTTTAAGCTTTTTGAATATTCCGCGCAAATTTCGATGCTCCGCCTTGCAAGGTCACGGCGACCATGCATAGGCGGTAAAGGCGCCTTCCTGTAACATTTACGTGGTTTTAAGTGTGTTTAACATTTCTCAGTTCCTGGAGCCCTTGCAATGATTATAATGATGACAAGAAGCAGAAGTTTCAAAGTAGTGATACAAACCTTGTGTAGCGGGGTGTAGCAGGGATGGTGGTGAATTGCTGAATCTATGCAATGCCTGGTTGACAACTGTGCCAAAGGCATTGCACTTCTACTTAATTTATTTACTTATTTAACTGAACACTTTTGGCCTTAGTGTGCAACCATACAAACCCTGCTAAGCGGAGTGTAGCAGGGGTGGTGGTGAATCTTGCTGAATCTATGCAATGCCCGGTGCACTTGTACTTAATTTATTCACTTATCTAACTGAACACTTTTGGCGCCAGTGTGAATCCATACACACCTTGTGTAGCGGGGTGTAGCAGGGGTGGTGGTGAATCTTGGTGGGGTTGTTAGAGGCCTTGTTGTAGGCGGGGATCAGAACCCACCGCTTGGTCTCAGACAGGTTGGCGTCACTGCAGTGAAGCAGGTTGCAGTGGAAAAACAGGCAGTCACCTGCAGTTGAAACACACACGTCAGGATAGTGCACCCCCTCCCCCCCCCCCCCCCCCCCCCCCCCCCCCCCCCCCCCCCCCCCCCCCCCCCCCCCCCCCCCCCGCAACCCTGTCCTCCAGTTACGACCTGCAGATGGCCAAATCTCAAAATGTTAACTCTCCAGCCGGGCAAGTAACTTCAATAAAGTTACTAGCCCGGCAGTAATGTTGCTGGCCCGGTACAAACCACAGTTGATCTGCAGTGTTTATGTGGTTTTAAAACTCGATATTACAACCGAAAAAGTTCTAGTTGACCAGAATTTTCATTGGCCAGCCGGGTGAGTTGCCCGGCGGTTTCTACTAGCCCGGCGGAATTTTTACTCGCCTCTCAGTGCGACCCGGCGGTCGATTTGGCAATCACTAAGTCCTGAAAGAGGAGAAACTTTGATCATAAATGAAAGGGAGTCTGAAAATGCGGGTACATTTAGACGTTGCGAACAAAAATTAATGGTCTTTAAGGGGGTGGCGGATTCTAAAATCGGGGGAGGTGTCTTAAAAGGTGTGTGTGTAGGGAGCCAGGGGGGCGGATTCTAAAATCGGGGGAGGTGTCTTACAAGGTGTGTGTGTGCGGGGCCAGGGTGGGGGATTCTAAAATCGGGGGAGGTGTCTTAAAAGGTGTGTGTGTAGGGAGCCAGGGGGGGGGGATTCTAAAATCGGGGGAGGTGTCTTAAAAGGTGTGTGTGTGCGGGGCCAGGGTGGGGGATTCTAAAATCGGGGGAGGTGTCTTACAAGGTGTGTGTGTGCGGGGCCAGGGTGGGGGATTCTAAAATCGGGGGAGGTGTCTTACAAGGTGTGTGTGTGCGGGGCCAGGGTGGGGGATTCTAAAATCGGGGGAGGTGTCTTAAAAGGTGTGTGTGTAGGGAGCCAGGGTGGGGGATTCTAAAATCGGGGGAGGTGTCTTAAAAGGTGTGTGTGTGCGGGGCCAGGGTGGGGGATTCTAAAATCGGGGGAGGTGTCTTAAAAGGTGTGTGTGTAGGGAGCCAGGGGGGGGGGATTCTAAAATCGGGGGAGGTGTCTTAAAAGGTGTGTGTGTGCGGGGCCAGGGTGGGGGATTCTAAAATCGGGGGAGGTGTCTTAAAAGGTGTGTGTGTAGGGAGCCAGGGGGGGGGGGATTCTAAAATCGGGGGAGGTGTCTTAAAAGGTGTGTGTGTGCGGGGCCAGGGTGGGGGATTCTAAAATCGGGGGAGGTGTCTTAAAAGGTGTGTGTGTAGGGAGCCAGGGGGGGGGGGGATTCTAAAATCGGGGGAGGTGTCTTAAAAGGTGTGTGTGTGCGGGGCCAGGGTGGGGGATTCTAAAATCGGGGGAGGTGTCTTACAAGGTGTGTGTGTGCGGGGCCAGGGTGGGGGATTCTAAAATCGGGGGAGGTGTCTTAAAAGGTGTGTGTGTAGGGAGCCAGGGGGGGGGGGATTCTAAAATCGGGGGAGGTGTCTTAAAAGGTGTGTGTGTGCGGGGCCAGGGTGGCGGATTCTAAAATCGGGGGAGGTGTCTTAAAAGGTGTGTGTGTAGGGAGCCAGGGGGGGGGATTCTAAAATCGGGGGAGGTGTCTTAAAAGGTGTGTGTGTAGGGAGCCAGGGGGGGGGGATTCTAAAATCGGGGGAGGTGTCTTACAAGGTGTGTGTGTGCGGGGCCAGGGTGGGGGATTCTAAAATCGGGGGAGGTGTCTTAAAAGGTGTGTGTGTAGGGAGCCAGGGGGGGGGGGGGGGGATTCTAAAATCGGGGGAGGTGTCTTAAAAGGTGTGTGTGTAGGGAGCCAGGGGGGGATTCTAAAATCGGGGGAGGTGTCTTAAAAGGTGTGTGTGTGCGGGGCCAGGGTGGGGGATTCTAAAATCGGGGGAGGTGTCTTAAAAGGTGTGTGTGTAGGGAGCCAGGGGGGGGGGGGGATTCTAAAATCGGGGGAGGTGTCTTAAAAGGTGTGTGTGTAGGGAGCCAGGGTGGGGGATTCTAAAATCGGGGGAGGTGTCTTAAAAGGTGTGTGTGTGCGGGGCCAGGGTGGGGGATTCTAAAATCGGGGGAGGTGTCTTAAAAGGTGTGTGTGTAGGGAGCCAGGGGGGGGGATTCGAAAATCGGGGGAGGTGTCTTAAAAGGTGTGTGTGTGCGGGGCCAGGGTGGGGGATTCTAAAATCGGGGGAGGTGTCTTAAAAGGTGTGTGTGTAGGGAGCCAGGGGGGCGGATTCTAAAATCGGGGGAGGTGTCTTAAAAGGTGTGTGTGTGCGGGGCCAGGGTGGGGGATTCTAAAATCGGGGGAGGTGTCTTAAAAGGTGTGTGTGTAGGGAGCCAGGGGGGGGGGATTCTAAAATCGGGGGAGGTGTCTTAAAAGGTGTGTGTGTAGGGAGCCAGGGGGGGGGGGATTCTAAAATCGGGGGAGGTGTCTTAAAAGGTGTGTGTGTGCGGGGCCAGGGTGGGGGATTCTAAAATCGGGGGAGGTGTCTTAAAAGGTGTGTGTGTAGGGAGCCAGGGGGGGGGGGGATTCTAAAATCGGGGGAGGTGTCTTAAAAGGTGTGTGTGTAGGGAGCCAGGGGGGGGGGGGGGATTCTAAAATCGGGGGAGGTGTCTTAAAAGGTGTGTGTGTAGGGAGCCAGGGGGGGGATTCTAAAATCGGGGGAGGTGTCTTAAAAGGTGTGTGTGTGCGGGGCCAGGGTGGGGGATTCTAAAATCGGGGGAGGTGTCTTAAAAGGTGTGTGTGTAGGGAGCCAGGGGGGGGGGGGGATTCTAAAATCGGGGGAGGTGTCTTAAAAGGTGTGTGTGTAGGGAGCCAGGGTGGGGGATTCTAAAATCGGGGGAGGTGTCTTAAAAGGTGTGTGTGTGCGGGGCCAGGGTGGGGGATTCTAAAATCGGGGGAGGTGTCTTAAAAGGTGTGTGTGTGCGGGGCCAGGGTGGGGGATTCTAAAATCGGGGGAGGTGTCTTAAAAGGTGTGTGTGTAGGGAGCCAGGGTGGGGGATTCCAAAATCGGGGGAGGTGTCTTAAAAGGTGTGTGTGTGCGGGGCCAGGGTGGGGGATTCTAAAATCGGGGGAGGTGTCTTAAAAGGTGTGTGTGTAGGGAGCCAGGGGGGGGGATTCGAAAATCGGGGGAGGTGTCTTAAAAGGTGTGTGTGTGCGGGGCCAGGGTGGGGGATTCTAAAATCGGGGGAGGTGTCTTAAAAGGTGTGTGTGTAGGGAGCCAGGGGGGGGGGGGATTCTAAAATCGGGGGAGGTGTCTTAAAAGGTGTGTGTGTAGGGAGCCAGGGTGGGGGATTCCAAAATCGGGGGAGGTGTCTTAAAAGGTGTGTGTGTGCGGGGCCAGGGTGGGGGATTCTAAAATCGGGGGAGGTGTCTTAAAAGGTGTGTGTGTAGGGAGCCAGGGGGGGGGATTCGAAAATCGGGGGAGGTGTCTTAAAAGGTGTGTGTGTGCGGGGCCAGGGGGGCGGATTCTAAAATCGGGGGAGGTGTCTTAAAAGGTGTGTGTGTAGGGAGCCAGGGGGGGGGGATTCTAAAATCGGGGGAGGTGTCTTACAAGGTGTGTGTGTGTAGGGAGCCAGGGAGGGGGGGGGGGGTACTATCATTTTCAGTGGGAAAATTCCAGCTTTGAAATATCTTAGAAAGGGAACTTTGCTTAATGCACTTTGGCATTTTGTTTAATCATATGAGTTATTAGTGATGCATATTATTCTTGAGTGTTTGAATATGTATACGGAGACACCAAACTGCTATTAGCTGTAGTCTCCCCCCACAACTAATACGAGATAATACACTACTGTTTACGGGAGAAATTCGCCGTCAGAAGGCAGCTTTGTAACTGCTTACCAATACACATGTACTATGAAATATTTTGAATCGTCTTGCAAAAACTTAAACAAATTCACAGATGTGTTTCAGATATACGGTCAAGTTGTTCTTCTTCGTTCATGGGCTGAAACTCCCACGTTCACTCATTGCACGAGTGGGTTTTTACGTGTATGACCGTTTTTACCCCACCATTCAGGCAGCCATACCCCGCTTTCGGGGGGAAGAGGTAAAGTTCAAATCAGGTACTTTTAGAAAAAAGGGGAATGATTGAGAGAAAAAAGTGGGAATGGGACCTTGAAAGAAAGAAGTGAGGTGGGGGGGGGGGGGGTAGGAGACTGAGGGGGGTGGGGGATACAGGTGATTCCACTTACCTGGGTCCATTTCGACGAACTTGTGGGGCAGCCTGGCTTTGATTTCCTGCAGCCTCTCTTCGTTACACCGCTGCTGTCCGTGGTACAGCTCGTGATCAATGCGACCACACTTGTGTGAGCCTTCAATCACCTTCACGGTCAAATCGGTTAATCAATCGGACAATCAATCAATATATTAATCAAATGACCGATGGTTTCAGCAATCAATCAATCATCCAACCCATCCATCTATCCATGAAAATGAAAATGTTTTTTCAATAATTAAACGTTCCAATAACCTAACATTCTTGGGGTCAGTTTTATTCCATCAATCAATCCATCAATCCAGTCAATCAATCAATCCATCCATCCAGTCAGTAAATCGATCAATCAATCAATCAATCAATCAATCAATCAATCATTCGGTCAATCGATATGTCAATCAATGAATAAGTCAATCAACCAATAAATGAATCAATTAAACAGAAGTAGAAGACAGGAGACTAAGTTTACCTCTGTAATAAAACAACACGAAAAAGTTGCTGTTTTTAAATCACGAAAAAATCTCTTGTCCTGCAACCTGCTTATCGTCTTAAGGTAATTGAGGTAAGTCTCTCAAGAGAACAAAATCGCAATCAACCATAGGAGGGGCACAAAAATATCAAAATAACGCATTGAAACAATCCAGTGACAACGAGACCGAGGATAGGTAACTCCAGGTTGAGAAATAAGTTATACACACAAATGACATCTATCTATCTATACATATAATAAAAGAGAGTGTCTGTCTGTGTGTCTGTCTGTCTGTCTGTCTGTCTGTCTGTCTGTGGTCGCCATACCTCTGAGATGGCAAGAGGCAGGAACAAGATAGTGTGCACGTACACTCCCTAGGTGCCGCAGATGTGCACCTGGGTTTTAGTTTCTTGATTCAGTGTTTCCTTTCTCAGATTATGGACCTCCCATTTATTGAATACAGCCTATATGGTGCAAGACCAGTTCAGTGCCTACTGTTCACCTGTAGCAAGCACATCATGCCAGTGATATTAGAGACTCGCTGTTGCTCCTATGAGGGGAAGAAATGAAGAATGAAAAATACGAATACGAATACGAATACGAATACTTTATTATCTCATACAGAGAAATTTCAGTGTGGTGCACATTAAAAGACAAAACAAATAATAAGACAACAGATAAATTAACTGGACAGTTCCGGAAATTTCTAGAAGGTAAGGGAGATAACTCTTTTTTTGTCTGTGGTCGCCATACCTCTGAGATGGCAAGAGGCAGGAACAAGATAGTGTGCACGTACACTCCCTAGGTGCCGCAGATGTGCACCTGGGTTTTAGTTTCTTGATTCAGTGTTTCCTTTCTCAGATTATGGACCTCCCATTTATTGAATACAGCCTATATGGTGCAAGACCAGTTCAGTGCCTACTGTTCACCTGTAGCAAGCACATCATGCCAGTGATATTAGAGACTCGCTATAATTGCTCCTATGAGGGGAAGAAATAAAGAAAGAAAAATTAACTGGACAGTTCCGGAAATTTCTAGAAGGTAAGGGAGATAACTCTTTTTTTGTATCCAAACAAAGGAGGTAAAGCTAATGATAATGGGATAGCGAGCGTCTTAAATTGCTACAGGGCTCCGCTTACTCCCGGGCGAAGCCGGGCTTAACTGGGTTTTAGTTTCTTGATTCATTGTTTCCTTTCTCAGATTATGGACCTCCCATTTATTGAATACAGCCTATATGGTGCAAGACCAGTTCAGTGCCTACTGTTCACCTGTAGCAAGCACATCATGCCAGTGATATTAGAGACTCGCTGTTGCTCCTATGAGGGGAAGAAATGAAGAATGAAAAATTAACTGGACAGTTCCGGAAATTTCTAGAAGGTAAGGGAGATAACTGTTCACCTGTAGCAAGCACATCATGCCAGTGATATTAGAGACTTGCTATTGCTCCTATGAGGGGAAGAAATGAAGAATGAAAAATTAACTGGACAGTTCCGGAAATTTCTAGAAGGTAAGGGAGATAACTCTTTTTTGTCTGTGGTCGCCATACCTCTGAGATGGCAAGAGGCAGGAACAAGATAGTGTGCACGTACACTCCCTAGGTGCCGCAGATGTGCACATGGGTTTTAGTTTCTTGATTCAGTGTTTCCTTTCTCAGATTATGGACCTCCCATTTATTGAATACAGCCTATATGGTGCAAGACCAGTTCAGTGCCTACTGTTCACCTGTAGCAAGCACATCATGCCAGTGATATTAGAGACTCGCTATTGCTCCTATGGGGGGAAGAAATGAAGAATGAAAAATTAACTGGACAGTTCCGGAAATTTCTAGAAGGTAAGGGAGATAACTCTTTTTTGTCTGTGGTCGCCATACCTCTGAGATGGCAAGAGGCAGGAACAAGATAGTGTGCACGTACACTCCCTAGGTGCCGCAGATGTGCACCTGGGTTTTAGTTTCTTGATTCATTGTTTCCTTTCTCAGATTATGGACCTCCCATTTATTGAATACAGCCTATATGGTGCAAGACCAGTTCAGTGCCTACTGTTCACCTGTAGCAAGCACATCATGCCAGTGATATTAGAGACTCGCTATTGCTCCTATGAGGGGAAGAAATGAAGAAAGAAAAATTACCTGGACAGTTCCGGAAATGTCTAGAAGGTAAGGGAGATAACTCTTTTTTGTATCCAAACAAAGGAGGTAAAGCTAATGATAATGGGATAGCGAGCGTCTTAAATTGCTACAGGGCTCCGCTTACTCCCGGGCGAAGCCGGGCTTAACTGCTAGTGTAAATAATAAAAGTAAGGCTCTGCAGGAATATATTACCTGCAGACATCCGTTCTCCTTGCGGCAGGGGTCGATGGGAAGGAATAAGCTGAGCATGTCGGGAAACAGGCAGCCATTCTTGTACCAGTAGCTGGAGGATAAAAAGAAACTTGTCCATTTTATGAGGATGATGTGCTTCTTTGCAAAGGAGTTAGAGTCAAACAAATTCTAAATGTGTCTTACATATGTTGGAAAACGCATGCAATTTGCTCCTCCTGTCTACCTATTTAAACTAAAAGGCCAAATAAAATTGAAAGGGGCGCGGGTGATAATTATGTTACCCCAAATTAAGCGAGTTGACAGTTGTCACACCGTTATTCCTCTCAGGCTTGCACAGTCAACTTGCATCAATAGACGATGTTCATAAATAACTATGTCGGTTCTGTATTATGTGTATAGGTTGTGAAAGAGAGATTCTTGCTTTTATTGAGTCAAACCTTCCTGCGTGACATTATTGGCCAGTCACTAGCGAGGGATGTGTCTGAAACACGCGGACAAGGAGCACGTGCAGAAAGTTTGCCTCACTAAAAGCAAGGGTAGTCACTCTTTCACAACCCATACAAACTGGACACAGTTAACTTTATTTTCGGAGTTCGTCTACTTTCTACCTCTGTCTTCTTATTTAATAACAAAAGGCTCAAGAAAATTGACTGTGGAGCGGGTAATATGTCACCCAAAATTCAACGAGTTGTCACACCATTAGTCTTCTCAGGCTTGCACAGTCAACATCAATATTATGTCAAACAATAGGAATACAATGTCACTGTCGTATCTTTGTTACGACTGACTGACGGGTGCAGTGGCGTAGAGGATAAGACATCGGCCTTCTAATCGGAAGGTCGTGAGTTCAAATCCCGGCCGCGGCCGCCTGGTAGGTGGTTAAGGGTGGAGATTTTTCCGATCTCCCTGGTCAACGTATGTACAGACCTGCTAGTGCCTTATCCCCCTTCGTGTGTACACACAAGCACAAGACCAAGTGCGCGCGGAAAAGATCCTGTAATCCATGTCAGAGTTCGGTGGGCGAAAGTAACACGAAAACATGATACCCAGCATGCTTCCCCCGAAATCGGCGTATGCTGCCAGAATGGCGGGGTAAAAACGGTCATACACGTAAAAGTCCACTCGTGCAAAAAACATGAGTGAACGTGGGAGTTTCAGCCCATGAACGAAGAAGAAGAGAAGTTAGGACTGACTTACCCGTAGTCCTGGTGCCAGATGTGTTTACCTCCCAGTCCCCGGGGGTCCTTGCACATCAGCTTGGTGTGGTAGTGGTACACCTCTCCTCCCAGTAACTGTGGTATATGTACATGATTATTTAGCAATGACTTAGTCAGTGACATCCTACTAGACATAAAGAAAGGCGGACAGACAGAGAGAGAGAGAGAGAGAGAGAGAGAGAGAGAGAGAGAGAGAGAGAGAGAGAGAGAGAGAGAGAGAGAGCCTGAGAGGCAGACAGACACTGAGGCAGGCAGACAGACAGGCAGACACAGACAGACAGGCAGGCAGGCAGGCAGGCAGGCACGCAGACAGACAGACACACTGTGGTTCTGTCACAGTCTGGTGTTTCTGTTTGCCTTTATTGGGCCACGGACATCGCGAAGTTTCAATATGTACGGCTTACCTTTTCCGCGGACCCAGCGACCTTTTCGCTGCGAGCGAGCAAGCCGGTGACGTCATTTCCGGGGTGTTTCCATTGCGTCAGACGGCTCTCTCTGCCCTCTCCGTCAGAAACCTGCCCACAGTGGCAGGTGTAAAACAAACGAACAAACAAACAAACAGAAACAATGCACGCATACTACTAGTTGACCTGTTGGCTTTCCGCAATAGAACAGACTACGGAATTAAGTGCCTTGTGGAAGTGTTGGTTTCCCTTGGTATTCCGTGCTACGCGTGACATTATAGGTTATCATCGGGAAACAGAGGAAAGCAACTTTTCCACAAAACACACACACACACACTAACACTAACACACACACACACTAACACACACACACACACTAACACATACACACACACTAACACATACATACACACACACTAACACATACACACACACTAACACATACATACACATACACACACACACACACACACACTAACACACACACACTAACACACACACACACACACACACAAACACACTAACACACACACACTAACACACACCGCACTAACACACATACACACACTAACACACACACACACTAACACACACACACACACACACAAACACACACACTAACACACTAACACCCTAACACACACACAACGGCACACACACACAAACACACACACACTAACACACACACTAACACACACAGTAACACACACACTAACACACACACTAACACACACACTAACACACACAGTAACACACACACACACACACACTGACACACTGACACACACACACACACTGACACACACACACACTGACACACACACACACACACACACACACACACACACACACACTCTGAAATTCACCCCGTAGATACGACTTTTGAACTGCTCAGTGTCTTCGACAGTCTTGCGGAGATTCTGCAGCTCTTCTGTATCCAGGAACCCTCTGTCACACGAACATAACCCTTCGGTGTATCAGGCAATACACGAATTCCGGATAGATCTCTGTCGGTTTGTTAGAAGTTGTTGAAGAAATGCTTTCACTTGTTTTTCCTTTCTTTTCAACAGAAGCACTGAGGCAAGCTACACGTGACATTGCGGGCTTGCCTCAGTGTCTATAGAGACAAGGGAAAGCAACTCTTCCACCTGACCTATAACAAAAGCTTGGCAGAGTTATTTCCGGAGTTCCCCCCGCGGGTTAGGAGGAAGAATTTACCCGATGCTCCCCAGCATGTCGTAAGAGGCGACTAACGGATTCTGTTTCTCCTTTTACCCTTGTTAAGTGTTTCTTGTATAGAATATAGTCAATGTTTGTAAAGATTTTAGTCAAGCAGTATGTAAGAAATGTTAAGTCCTTTGTACTGGAAACTTGCATTCTCCCAGTAAGGTCATATATTGTACTACTAGAATGAATACCCGCTTCGCCGGGTAGCCGGCTTCGCCGGGAAGAAGTAGAGCCGAATACCCCGGGTGAGTGGCGCACCGTACACCGGCTTCGCCGGGTGAGTGGCGCACCGTACGCGATTGACGCCACACGAAGGAAGGGCGATAAACGCGCAAAACACTGGAGAAGATAAGGAGCGTTGTGGACAGTGACCTTCTAAAAATAGTAACGGGAATATGGATTAAGCGTTGTGGACAGTGACCTTCTAAAAATAGTAACGGGAATATGGATTGACGCCACACGAAGGAAGGGAGATAAACGCAAAACACTGGGGAAGATAAGGAAGAGTTACTGGGAATGGATCTGGGAAGATGAACAGAAAAACCAAAATCGGTTCAGCGCTGCACGCTGAGAGCACGTGTTGAAAATTCTCATCGACCAGGTTGTGTCCGGGGTCTACCTGTATATGCCCACCAAATTGAAGCAGATCCATCGAGAACTTTGGCCGTGCATCGCGAACACACACACACACACACACACACACACACACACACACACACACACACACACACACACACACACAGACACAAGTCGTATATATATATATATATATAGACGTTGCAAGCCCCTGGAGCAATTTTTTGATTAGTGCTTTTGTGAACAAGAAACAATTGACAAGTGACTCTATCCCATTTCCCCCCCCCCCCCCCCCCTTTCCCCGTCGCGATATAACCTTCGTGGTTGAAAACAACGTTAAACACCAAATAAAGAAAGATTTCCGGAGTTTGTCCTGTTGGGAACATTTGCTGTAAGAAATACCGGGCTGTCGTTACTGCGAAAATTATATAGTGCGTTGGGACGTCCGTCGAAGTAGTATGAACCTTTTGTGTTGAAACAAAAAAAACCATCGTCGAACGCTGAAGAAAAAGAAGAAACAAAAAAAAGACATACAGACATCCAAAACGAAGGACATAAAGAAATGCATGGAAATGCTTTGGGCTTAGTTTCACAACCAATCCTATTGAAGAAATTTGGAAAATAATGAGAGAAGAAAGAACGAATTGTTGGTTGCGTGAGAAAAGAAGGACAACTCTGGCATGGCATGAATAAAAGACAACTCTGGGATGGTATTTGAAATAAAGAAACCTTTGGGATTGCGTGAGAAATAATTAAAACTCTGAGATTGCGTTAGAAGTAAAGAAAACGCTGGGCTGACATGAAAAAAGAAAACAAAACTTTGGGATGAGATGAGAAATAAAGAACAACGGTAGATAAAACCTGGACAAAAACGATGGTGATATCTTTATAGAATCATGCTTGTTTGTTTTTGGTTTTTGGCTCACGTAAGTGTAGCCTATGCGATCGTAACTTTGTCTGTCTGTGCGTGTGTGCGTGTGTGCGTGTGTATGTCTGTGGTAGAAACTTTAACATTTGAAGACGTCACATTATGGCGCAAGAGGGTTAGACGTCACGCGAAGGAATTACTGAAAGTCTCGGTCATTGTTATTTTGAGCGGGCCGAGACTAGTTGGCAGTCGTGTCCCTGTAAGTTACAGGCTACATGCAGACAGACAGATCTAGATCTAGTGTCTCGCTTTCTTGCACAGTGTCATCTATGCTTACAGTGTGTGTGTGTGTGTGTGTGTGTGTGTGTGTGTGTGTGTATGTGTGACGGAGTAATTGAGTTTGTGTTACTGTTTGTCGATTTCTTACGTGAGCCTTGAAGGCTTCACCTCTTGTTGTTGTTGTTGTTTTGTTTTGTTAAAGCTGCAGCAGATTGACATAAATATTTTGGTCCCAATAAACGTCACTTACGTTTAATTGTAAGTACACAAAAGTTACACCTCTAGCAACTTACTTGATGAATACGTATCCATCATCCTCGTACGCTTGTTTCATTTCATCGGTCATCTTGAAGTTCTTGGGGTCACAGGTAAACACTGAAACACAGGTAACACACAATCCACACTGCACGTTGTGTGTCTTTTCTCAGTTCCCGGAGTATAACCAGCCCACTGGGATGCATCTGTTTTTGCTTGCGAATCACCAAATAAGTCCCGAATAAGCTTGTGGGACATGAAGCATCATCATCGGCCATCTTTTTTCGGTCGCCAATATTTCATGTCATTTCATTTCATTTGACTTTATTCTCCCATTGCTTGTACTGAAATTCGGGTCGCTTCCTCCCAGTGGGAAGCTGGTAGCAACTAGAGCCGCGCTACCTATGTTTGTGCGTGTTAGGTGTAATCAGCCACCGGCACTTATGGCAGAATGACCGAGGTCTTTTATGAGCCACTCAAAACGCGGGTCAAAACGAAACATTGACAAGAAATCCGAATTTTCAGACAAACGAGACAAAAATTAATAGTAAATGCTACTGTGACTTATTTATAAGTCGAAGTTCTTGTGAATGTTTCATTTTATTTTAACTTAACCTTTCTTGTGTGTGCGTGTTTTATTTTACTTTTTAATCTTGATTTTGGAACGACAGCAGTCTTATCTGTCTTGGATCTGAGATAAATACAGTCTTCAGCAGTGACACACACAAAATTAAACTACAAAGTGACGAGTAAACAAGTAATGAATCGCTGTTCTCTAAGTGAGACACAGACAAGAGGCAAAGGCTTATCAAGTCCATTACAAAATCGAGTTAACTAATTAACTTTGCGCGTCTTCAAGATCAGGTCGAATCGCTAACGCAATCAATGGGTGTTGTTTTTCTGTTATTCTTTCTTAACTTATTAATTAACGATAAACATATCATCTTTAGGAGTGCCGCTATAACTCAAGGTATTTGGTAATGATAACAATAGATCGTTCTTCTACAGCGCTATTCAACACCAATGTCAAGGTGAAACGGGAGCCACCCGCTGCGTTGGATTGGATGACACTGAGATTTGTTGTGATTTCAAGGAATCAGAGCCCGCGGTTTTTTCTCTCCCGTTTGGGTGGCACCCATTTTCTCAGCCCAGATAGCACGGAGTCTCAGGGCGCTTTGCAAAAAGCATTTGACATTAACATTCACACACATCAAAAAGTCAGGCAGTTAAAAATCACTAATCAGAAAGTCTGCAACAACTCTCACATTAAAGCATGCATATTATAGTGATTTAAAATAGAATAGATTTGACGCAGGTTTAAGGGAAAGGGAAAAAAAACCATCACACACCGAAGAAGCAGACGTACTCAATTATAATTAAGACTTCAAGCACTTTTAAAAGCACCACACAATTGCACATCAAATTCAATCTGTCGTAAAATTTAGAATACAAGCATACATAGCTAAGATTTTACAACCAGTAGTGATAAACTGACGAGTGAACCTCTTACCTTTTGCAGCAGACATTGTGTCCAGCTTTTCAAAAACTTCGCCACAAGAAAATTTGAAGTCAACTTCAAAGTGAAATAAATAAATCTAGAAAAAATGGACCACCAAGTCAAGGGCAGTTTTGTGTCCTCACAAGGAAAGCTAGCTAAGCAGAATGTTATCATGTTTTTCTTTCCTTTATATACGACCGCAAATCAGTTATCTTGTTTTAACCGTTAGCGGTCAAAGTTACAATGTGGTTTTAGACTCTTTTTTTTCTCTCTCAACAAGATTTGAGTGAATGGGACTTTGTGGCAGAGCCGGTGTAACACGAAATTTTTACTCCAGGAAAAATTTACTCCGGAGTAAATATTTCGTACGAAATTCTTACTCCGAGTACACTTTTCGTACGAGAAAAGAACTCCCCAAGGCACGAAAAAACTACTCCCTCCACGAAATTTTTACTCGGAACTCACCTGTCTTGGGGAGTAATTTTCTCGCGCAATGGGGGAGTGCTTTTTTCGTAAAGGGAGTAACTTTTTCGTACGAAATGTTTACTCCGGAGTAAAAATCTCGTGGGAGTAATTTTCTCGTGTTACACCGGCGGTGTCACGAACTGAAACCTCTGCTGAACAATCCTTCTCATTGCGGTCAATGCGCATGCGCCAATCTTGGACTTTAAAAAAATGCGACCCTTCGACCGAACGAACCATGGGTTAGGGTTATGATTAGGGTTATGATTAGGGTTAGGATTAGGGTAAGGGTTAGGGTAAGGGTTAGGGTTAATCTCCCCATGTTAGCGCATGGCGCATTGACCGCAATGAGAAGGATTGTCAGTTCAGGCAGAGTTTTCAGTTCGTGACACCGGCCCTGTAAAGTACCCGAATAAGTTACAACAGACGAGGAAGACTGTCTGGACGAGTAAATGTAACGCGTTTATATATATATTAAATTTCCCCCCCTGTGTAAACGATCAGGTCACCCATCACAGATCTTGGCATTATTTTACTGCGAACGAGAGCACCGTAAACCTGGCACACAGACCAATAATCAACAACCGGGCTGCGCTCTGTGCATATTTTTGTTGTTGTTTTGTGTGTATTGTTTGCTGAATATGAACTAATTGCGCACGTGGACACTGGTGTAGTTATGAAAATTAATTAATTCAACAAAAAAATGTCCTATTCTGAACATTTTCTGTTCACAGCCTCTGTCAATGTACCTCCATTTTAAGACTCTTTTCTTTACAAGCCCTGTTTTTCTCAGATTGTTTTTCTCAGATTGTTTTTCTCAGATTGTTTTTCTCAGATTGCTTTTCTCAGATTGTTTTTCTCAGATTGTTTTTCTCAGATTGTTTTTCTCAGATTGTTTTTCTTTTCTCAGATTGTTTTTCTCAGATTGCTTTTCTTTTCTCATATTGTTTTTCTCAGATTGTTTTTCTTTTCTCAGATTGTTTTTCTCAGATTGCTTTTCTCAGATTGTTTTTCTCAGATTGTTTTTCTCAGATTGTTTTTCTCAGATTGTTTTTCTTTTCTCAGATTGTTTTTCTCAGATTGCTTTTCTCAGATTGTTTTTCTCAGATTGTTTTTCTTTTCTCAGATTGTTTTTCTCAGATTGTTTTTCTCAGATTGTTTTTCTCAGATTGTTTTTCTCAGATTGCTTTTCTTTTCTCAGATTGTTTTTCTCAGATTGTTTTTCTTTTCTCAGATTGTTTTTCTCAGATTGTTTTTCTCAGATTGTTTTTCTCAGATTGTTTTTCTCAGATTGTTTTTCTCAGATTGTTTTTCTCAGATTGTTTGAGGTCATAAAAGGGGATGGGTGGGTGGGTGGGTGGGGGGTTCCACTGCAAATGTTTAAGTTGAAGGATGGTCACGTTAACCCATGTAAAAGCCTCGACAGAGCTGTGGTGCCTGCCAAGGTGGGTCAGGCCAACAAAAACCAAAAGTTGGATTAGGGTAATGTGACCAAAAAAATAGGGTCAGTAGGTAGGGGAGACCGGGGCTAGTCCGCCTACTTTTATGCTTTTGGTAGCATAACTGGCGAGTTTGATGAACTAGAAGACTGATTTTTTATTTTACATCAAGACAATGTGTAGCTGATATCAATGTGCAGACAGTTTTTATGTGCGCATGAACATTTGTTGTACATACTGCTTTAAGTAGACCTACCCTAACGTAGGCGAACTTGCCCCAAGTCGGGGTAAGTCCGCCTACAGGGTGGGGCAAGTCCGCCGCTCTCATCCCATAGTAGGTACAAGACTAGTAGTGGGCAAGCTTTAGTGGGAAAGCTTTTTAAATTCCCTTCAATATTTAGGTTCAAAAATGCCAATGACAAAATACGAAAGAATGTAACACAAAATTACGTTAGGGGAGACCGGGGCTAGTCCGCCTACTTTTATGCTACTTTTATGCTTTTGGTAGCATAACTGGCGAGTTTGATGAACTAGAAGACTGATTTTTTTTATTTTACATCAAGACAAATGTGTAGCTGATATCAATGTGCAGACAGTTTTTATGTGCGCATGAACATTTGTTGTACATACTGCTTACGTCGAACATGCCCCATGACAAATAGGCGGACTTGCCCCTGCACGGGCAGGCAACTCTAGTGCCAGATAACGAGCACAACATGGGAAGGAAGAAGCAAAACTTTCGTCAGAACTCGACCTTAATTAACGCACTTTCACTCGACACCAAGACTAAGTATTTGTTCTCAGAGGTAATGCATCAAAACCTAAGTCAACTCCTATGCATTCATGTTACAAAAATGAAGAAAAACACTTTTTGTGATCTGTACTCACGATATATGGGCGCGCAACCTCTGAACTTCTGCAGGATATGGCGGGAAGAAGGGACACCACTCCCACATGGTGTGAATGACTAAAAGGTGACAAACGTAAGAATAAACAGACAAAGACGGACTAGCCCCGGTCTCCCCTACTACAAGTAAACATGAACATTCGGGAGCTACTTTGAATCGTCTGCGGCTGCAAGAAAATATAGTGAGTGTCGGATACCTTTACTAAGACACACAGATATGCTTCTTAAGCATGATATTTGATTTGATAAATGGGTTGTTCTCCAGAGTACCATTTTGTGACATGCATTTTCAGTCCTTTAAATTATTATAACGTAAATTAAATGGCAACTAGAATTGTCATCCTTACTTTTTTCAGTAGTACTCCAGTTAGATAATAATAATAAATGAGCATTTATATAGCGCAACATCATAACTTTAAAATTATGCTCTTTGCGCTTGACACATTTAAAATTAAAACACAGTTATACAAGCATTTACATGTACATTCATAGTCAGCAACGCTTAATTAAAAGCATACACCATCAAACATACATACATTACAAAAGATTCTTCCACTAACTAAGTAATAAAAACATGAATAAAATAGGTAGTGAAAACAATAATGACACAGATATGCAATCAAAAACATAATTTATTTTTGTCTTCTTTTTATTCAGATTTTTAGTGTTCAAATCCATGTCACAACTTTTGGTTTCCATGTTACGAAGTTGGTTTAAACAAGTTTATTCAATAAATTCCATTGGTACTATTACCGCATACATGAAATAAGGAACATGGAGCACAACAAGCTAGGCTTATGAGCGTACTCTTAAAAGCAAATGAAATTTGGCGGACGATTTTAATATAACAAATTTGAAATAATGTCAAAATGGTAATGGTAAATTATGGTAGACAAGCATGTAACAATAAAAGGAAAAAACAAAGGAAAAAAAACCCAATGATAAACTAACAACAGTACTCACACGCGCTCGCACACTCACTCGCACACACACGCATACAATGACTTCCACATGGTTGAAAATAGAATACTACCAGAACAAGGAAATGTAAACAGTACTGCACATGGTCGTTTCGAACATGGATGAGATAAATGCATTCATTATTCAAAACGTTTGCTTAATAAGATAAACCTGAATAACTGGTCAAATATCAATGCATTTTCGCTGTCTGGCTTGTCTCTATTGCCATACAGAAAATCATCAGCGGTTAGCAAATCATAGTTGGGGAGTGTTGACAAGGTGACTTCACGTATTTGAAGAGATAAGGGGCAATGAAAAATATAGTGCTCCGCATGTTACGAAGTTGACTTTCTTTAAAACGCTTGTAATATACCGAACCGAGACAAACAAACTGTGCAGGTGTATCTAATTCTTTATCTGCAGGCCAAGGATATTATATGGAACCAGTAATTATTAATGAAATCAATGTGTATGGTTAAGATGTCTCAGTTAAAAATGTGAATGTATTGTTTTGTCAATAACGAACGTTCCAACAACCTACCTTTCTTGTTTTTACATTTAGTCAAGTTTTGACTAAATGTTTTAACATAGAGGGGGGAATCGAGACGAGGGTCGTGGTGTATGTGTGTGTGTGTGTGTGTGTGTGTGTGTGTGTGTGTGTCTGTGTGTGTGTGTCTGTGTGTGTGTCTGTGTGTGTGTGTAGAGCGATTCAGACTAAACTACTGGGCCGATCTTTATGAAATTTGACATGAGAGTTCCTGGGTATGATATCCCCGGACGTTTTTTTCTTTTTTTCGATAAATGCCTTTGATGACGTCATATCCGGCTTTTTGTAAAAGTTGAGGCGGCACTGTCACACCCTCATTTTTCAATCAAATTGATTGAAATTTTGGCCAAGCAATCTTCGACGAAGGCCGGGGTTTTGTATTGCATTTCAGCTTGGTGGCTTAAAAACTAATTAGTGAGTTTAGTCATTAAAAATCGGAAACTTGTAATTAAATTTATCTTTTTTATTAAACGATCCAAAAACAATTTCATCTTATTTTTCGTCATTTTCTGATTCCAAAAACATATACATATGTTATATTTGGATTAAAAACAAGCTCTGAAAATTAAAAATATAGAAATTATGATCAAAATGAAATTTCCGAAATCGTTTTAAAAACTATTTCATCTTATTCCTTGTCGGTTTCTGATTCCAAAAACATATAGATATGATATGTTTGGATTAAAAACACGCTCAGAAAGTTAAAACGAAGAGAGGTACAGTAAAGCGTGACTATGAAGCACAGCGCAACCGCTACCGCGCCAAACAGGCTCGTCACTTTCACTGCCTTTTGCACTAGCGGCGGACTACGTTCAGTTTCATTATGTGAGTTCCACAGCTTGACTAAATGTAGTAATTTCGCCTTACGCGACTTGTTTGATTTTGTCTCAGTTAAAGTAAAGAAAAGTCAACTTCGTAACATGGTTTGCCCTGGTACCCAGCTCTGGAGAATGACCCAAATGTCAACAGTATAACTCGATACAAAAATCTGCAATCTTGAGCTGTCAATGTCCACGTCAGGAGGTCTCTTTTCATCTTAAATATATCAACATTTTTGTTTAAACTGAATGAATGAAATGAAACAAAATAAAGCAAGATAGAATAAAAAAAAAATTAAAAAAAATTAAACAAATTTGAATAAAATAAAATAAAATAATGTAGAGTACAATATGGTACAATACAGTAACCTAAAATAAAGTAGAATAACGTAACATAAACATGTATACATCCGAATCAACCATACGGCAGAATCGATTACACTTGTTGACCAAAATATTGTCACTGAGAATAATATACATGTATGTATAACTGCTAGTATCAAACGAGAGTAGTAATCACAAACACGAACTCTTGTTCTTTGTTCATGGGCTGAAACTCCCACGGACTTTACGTGCATGGCCGTTTTAACCCAGCCAATTAGGCAGTCATACGCCACTTTCGGGGGATGCATGCTTGGTATTTTCGTCGGGGCGGGGATGTAGCTCAGTCGGTAGCGCGCTAGATTTGTATCCAGTTGGCCGCTGTCAGCGTGAGTTCGTCCCCACGTTCGGCGAGAGATTTATTTCTCAGAGTCAACTTTGTGTGCAGACTCTCCTCGGTGTCCGAACACCCCCGTGTGTACACACAAGCACAAGACCAAGTGCGCACGAAAAAGATCCTGTAATCCATGTCAGACTGAGTTCGGTGGGCTATAGAAACACGAAAATACCCAGCATGCTTCCTCCGAAAACGGCGTATGGCTGCCTAAATGGCGGGGTAAAAACGGTCATGCACGTAAAATTCCACTCGTGCAAAAACACGAGTGTACGTGGGAGTTTCAGCCCACGAACGTAGAAGAAGAAGAAGAAGGTATTTTCGTATCTCTATAACCCACCGAACTCTGACATCGATTACAGGATCTATTCCGTGCGCACTTGGTCTTTTGCTTGCGTGTACACACGAAGGGGGATAAGGGACTAGCAGATCTGAACATAATTAAAGTTGACCTGGGAGATCGGACAGACTTACACCCGGCTTAACTTGACCCACCAAGCGCGGCCGGTGTCACACGACCTGATTAATCTCTACATGTTAGCGCATGCGCATTGACCGCATTGAGAAGGATTGTTCAGGCAGAGTTTTCAGTTCGTGACACCGGGATCATCGAACTCACGGCCTTCAGCTTGGGAGGCCGGCGTCTTAGGCCATTGCGCACGTCTACGAACAGGAATAAAAATGTCTCAGTGTCCGATATCAAGAAACAAAGAAACAAAACAGAAGTAGGGTGATAATGGTGCAAAGGGTAAACAAAAACTTGAAGTGCACGATATCTGTAGCTCATGTGCAGAAGATATGACGAGCACAATGGTGGTACGCGGCTATACCAATATGTAGGTCATATCCTGATGTGAAAACACACCAGCAAACAGCTTACAGATAGGAAAAGATTTAAAACAAGAAGTTCGAAAACGACCGCCGAAGAAAATGTACGCATATATATATATACAAACGGAAAGATAGGGGCACAGAGGCACAGACGCAAATAGTTGCAGACGGCACACGCACACACACACGCACGCACACGCACACACACACACACAACACACACACACACACACACAGAAACACACACACACACACACACACACGGCCACACTGACACACACACACACACACACACTCACACACACTTTAAGCTGACTGCATGGAAAGCACATTTTCAATGAGTCATCAGTGTTACGTATCAGCTATGGCGGTCAGAATGGAGTATGCATAACGATTTGATTTATAACCTTCAAACAACGGAACTACGTATAAAGATACCTTCTCTCCCAAACAAGTTATGTTGTAAATCGCCAGGCATTTTTCCAGGCTTTTAAAATGGAAAAGAACATCCTTCGACTTGGACACACACCAAAATCATGCAGCCATATAAAAAACCACGAGTGTTGTAATCTGTATATCCCATTCTACCATCAAACACAAAGTGTAGACTACTAGCGGCACTGTTGCGATCTGTGGAGAGTGAAACAGTAGTGCCAGCGAGACTTGGCCCTTTTGCAACCTTAAACTAAGTGACCGTCGCTGAAAAAAATAAAACGAATGAGTGCATCGATAAGTACGCGGTAACACTACTTTCAGACCATTTAAAAGCTTTAAGTAAAGGTTCATAAGTTGCAAGAAAGTAATGAAGTCGTATAGAAATCAATTTAGTTGAAGCGCACAATTCTTTTGTTTTGCGTTTCAGGTCGGCAGAACGGGCGAAACCGGGTTGGCACCCATTTGGCTTACTCGATTCAGAATCGATTCCACGTTGTTTTTCTCGAACGTATTATTATACAATCAGGCTTATTGACAGAGAAGCAAATTTTAGGGAACAAATATGTAGGTTTAGATTTAACCATTTGCTCCCTATTTGAAATGTATCTGCGTGATAAACTGTTTTGCGAGTGTGTTTGCATGGATGAACCTAAACTGGTATGGGTGTGAGGAAAACGGGACCAAGTTGGTGAAGTCGCGAATTGCTGACCGTGACCAAGTCTGTCACCGCCGATTGATTGCATTTTGAAGGAATATGACTGGATTACGGAAAAATGCATACCTTCATCGCCAATGTGGACTTACTGCAGAGCCAGGCAAAAGAGTAGACTTGCTCTCCCGCAGTGGGGCACTGCGGTTATGAAATTAAAGGCCCCTCCTGTTTTTGGAACCGCAGGAGCTTTCTAGTTTGCTGTTAGGTAGATTTTTGGTTCCTCTTTCCTGTCATGCTCTCTTTTTCTTCATGAATTCTTTTCTTTTTTCTGCCTTCTTGCTCATTCACCTGTATTTTTTCCAAAAATCTCTTCTCTTGCCGCTTGTCTCGCGATTCATGTATAGTTTAATCTGTTAGTGTTCTGATGTAAGTCCAGCAGTAGATAGGTTAAGCCTATTTTAACATACTGGAAACTGGTAATCTTCCAGTAGGTATTAATTTAGTTTTACTAAAGCCTGCTGGGACACAAGTAATGGGTTAGTGCATTTGTAAACAGGAATCGCTTGACAAGTGGCCCCCTTCATCCCCCCCTTCCTCGTCCTGATATGGCTCTGCGTAGTCGGCTGGACGTTAAGCAACAAATAAACAAACAAACAAGTAGACTTGCTCGCAAAATACGTGAAACAGCCGATGTTTGATACGAAGCGAAGCCACCCCAAACCATGCAGTAAGGACGCTTCTCGGTCCCGCTACGCATGACATCAGACCAGTGTTGTTGTTTTGAGTTTGACTAACAAACTCGAAACTGTCATTTAAAACATGAGCCAAATGTGTATTGATTGTGTGATTAGTCTATGTGACAGGGCTTCTATTATCTGTGCTCCCTAGCTTCTGTCAGTTCCCACACCGACACTGCTGACAGACCTGTGTGACAGACTCTCACAAACAGTCGTCTGCTTCGATGCAAGGGAGGGTACTCGTTTTTTTGTTTTGGTTTGTAGCCATGGGCATTGTGATAGTGTTCGACTGTTCAAGCTAGTGTTATGCACGGGTTAATAACACTGCGGATAGAACTCTTTAGCAGCAAAGCAATTAAGAGTGTATTACAATCTATTTGTTTGGCGCAAGGTCAAAGGTCGGGAGGAAAGTAGTTCTTTGCCCAAATCGGAATCTGCACTATCATATATTTTTTGGAGTCTATGATGTATTTATTGAGCTATAAAAATACAACATATATACCCATACTGAAGTAACAGAGACAAAGAAGGGAGGTCATGGGATATTAAAAAAAAAATCCCTGCGCTTTGAACTGTAACCACGGAATACGCGCGATATAAGCCTCATATTGATTGATTGATTGATTGATTGATCTTTATCACCTGAAAAAAAAAAGAGTTGTCCCTCTTTGCTCAGGAAACAGCCCTGCTACAGATTGTTGGTACAGTCAAACCTCCCTGTAACGATGTAAAATGATGTCCATAACCCATTTAAAAGCCTGCACAGCTTTTGGATTGTTTATATAGCCGTTTACACGAGAAGAAAAATGCCGTTAAGGTGGCCTTGAAAATGTAGTGAGTTTTATTTTCAACCTGATCTTGCAAGATACAAATGCAATACACACATATTATGTGTGTGTAAGCCTACACGGCCAGTTCGTGATAAAGCCATTGTGAAGTCAACGCAGTAATTATACCTTTGGGTGCGTGGGGTTGCTTCATTACCCATTTCAGTATCAGTAGATATATTTTTTATTATTATTTAAAAAAAAATAACCGGTGGGGAAAAAAGAACTTTAGCTGAAAACAATTTACTATGCACAAGCATAAACACTTGCACTGACTGTTAATCCCCCCCCCCCCCCCCCCTAGCACTGGAAAGGGTAATCATCCACAGCACCCCACGTTTGTGCTGGTTTGCTGATAGTACTGACGATTGTAATTGTCGTGACTATTTTAATGAATAAATCTCTATTTATGCCCAGAACAATCTGTACCGATTCCCCGAAGAAATTACCGACTAGCTGCCTTTGTTTGTTTGTTTGTTTGTTTGTTTGTGCGTGTATTTTTAATATATTTTATGTTGCATGTTTTGTTTTATCACATGGTTGAGGCCACTTAAATTCCGATTCTATTATGACCCCGAGAACACGTTGATTTGTTACTTGCTCAATGGGCGTCACAGTGTTACTCAAACTAAATTGATGAATCATGCAGTGGAGCAAGTTAATGTGTTTGCCGTGTAGTGATTATCATGCATTTAGTCTTGCAAGGATGTACAACCATTAAGTTTTGTTTACATCAATCATATAATTATTTCGTTGAGACTCGTTTGAAAAGAGTTGTTGATACGTAATAATAATCAAAAACAAACAAGAAATTCCTCCGATAGGAAAAACACCCCCGTTGGTCAAAGGGAAATAACCATTCTCACTGCACCCATTCTCACTGCCAGCAACTGAGAAGGTTATTTCCCTTTGACCATGAATGTTTCTGTATAAGTCCTTGTAGAATCAGGATTGAGCAATTTAGAGCTTATCTCTAAGCCCTTTTGAACTGTTATGGCTTCTCAAAGGAAGGCCAGTACATACAAATACACAAAAGCCGCCAGACCACATCACAAACAGAACTGAACAATCCACAGGTGTTGCCCACATAGAGAGAGAGAGACACACACACACACACACACACAAACACAGAGAAGCCGTATATATAGAGGGATAGATGACAGTGTATTTTTCGCGTGGCTGTAAATTGATTCGACCTTTGCACTTTTACAGTGAGGATAATTTACGGGTCCAATTTACGTTCTGGACACTGCGGTGACCTTCTAAAAATAGTAACAGAACGCCGGGAATATCCGAAGATGCCCCCTCATACTATAGTGCACCATACGAAGGAAGGGAGGTAAACGCTGAAAACATGGAGAAGATAAGGAAGAGTTATGCCGTAGTTGATCCCCCCAAAAAACCAAAATCCACCAATAACTCCCTAACCGTGTGTTTGACTGGTCCCAATTTTTGTAAGGACCGTCTCAGGAATGTATAGAACCTGTTCACCAAGTTTGGTGACGATCTTCATTCTTGAGATCTATATGCGAACACAAACAAACACACAAACAAACAAACAAACACACAAACAAACAAACAAACAAACAAACACATCGACCGAAACCTATACACACCCCTATACCGGGGGTGTAAATATAAAACAATACTGTGTAAACCAAGGATAATTCGCCTGAACAGTTTCGCTTACCCCTAGAGAAATGGTAACTCAGTTGCCATAACAGTAGCAGTAGCAGCAATGATCTGTTAATATAGCCAGAGATTAGCAAATAAGACCGCCAGTAAAATAGTGACAGTCGTAATTGTGATAACTTGTTTTAATGAATAAAGCCGTGTTTAAAGCAACAATGATCCGTTTATCGACTAGTTGCAGTAGCCTACTTAGTCTTTTATGATCTGAAGCTTCGACACTAAAACGGTGCAATGATCCCTTAAATGCATGAATAGTCAAATACGCCCGGCAGTAAAAGGCAAGTGGTCAGTTTAGCCCCCCACCCCCATCTCCCGTCACGACTCCGACATTTAGCCACGTCACGTCACTCACTTGAAAGTCAAACTCCCGTTACGAATCAATGGCTGTCACTTTTGACAGGTGCTACTTTGGGACGCTCTCCCCTATAACGGCTCTTGGCCGTGTTGAGCAAGTGTCCCCTACTCATGACACTAACGACACCAACGCCGATTACGGGGTTTAGGCCAACGGACACCTATCGAGATAAACTGATCAAACCGCCGATAAGTTAATCTAGTAAACACTTGGCGTGTCTTGTATCGCGACGAGTGTGCAAAGTGAACCGCTCATCTGATTGAAATCAATACCCGTCGGCCTAACTGCAGTCCCGGCCTTGACAGCATTAAAAAAATGTACACTTTCATTCACTGAAACAGACAAACAGACAAGAAACACTGAGATTGCAAATCTTAACCAAACACACACAAATACATACACACACACTCAATTACACACACGTGCACAAAAACCCACGCACTGACGCACGCACACACGTACGCACACACTCGTACGGCACAGGCACACACACACACTGACATACACGCGTACACACTGGCACACGGCCGCACACACCCGCGTTGGCTCAAGTACTCATGCACACGTAAACACACACAAACACATCCACGCACGACACACACACACACTGACACACACGCGTGCGCACACGGCACACACACACCGTTGGCTTAAATACACACTGACACGCAGTACACACACACATACAAACACACGCACGAACACACGCACACACACACTGACACCGTGGCACACACACACACACACACACACACACAGTCACACTGACTGACACACACACATACACACTGACACACTCAAGTACGTGATACACGTGCAAACAAACACACGTGCACACAAACACACACACTGACACTGCGGCACTCATAAGAATAAATAGAAATACATATAATAGGAAAACAATCTTGAGAACTGAGGAAAAACCGTAGCCGGCGAAGCCTTGTCAGAATGCCTTCCAAACTCGATCAGATAAACTGGAATGAGGCTGGAGGGTACGTCAGTTTTGGGGGATGGGGTGGGGGTGGCAGGGAGGAGGGCACAGACCGTGAACAGACTGACTAAATAGGACATGTACTAGTCTATGCATTATATATTTTTTTTCTGGCCATTGTTTAAGAGGCCTGGTCGTAAAGTCGAGTCAAATACTGCAACTGATTCAGGAGTAGTTGAGATTAACTTGATTTGTACTTAATAACTTGACGAGACTTAGCAAAAACTCACTGTGTATAATGTCCCTTCACAACTGAGAGCGGCTTCAGGCTCAGCAGCCCGTACCGCATTGATTTTCAGTCTGAATTATTTCCCCGTTCTCTCACATTCTTCTCCTATTTGTTCAGTTTGTTGTTTTTGTTGACTCAGTTGTACCACTGTTTTTTCAGTACTAATTCTTGCAACTGACAGCACCGGAATCAGACTGACTTGATTACTGTCAGCTTTACTGTTTCAGTACTCTCCCCTCTACCTCCCTTCCCTGAATCATGATATCACATGTATTTATTGATTGTATTTGTAAAGCAAAACTGAGGCTCGAGCACGAAAGAACAAAAGAACAGAAAGAAAAACGTCGAAGACAGAACACTAACACGAAAGAGAAAGGCAAAAAGAAAACATTTTAAACTGATCCGCATAAAATTATGATTATGGACCTTTATTCAAGCATTTCGCTGCTATTCGGTATGTCTGTCGCAGTCGGACAACAGTTTCCGCCCTTGACAAAGTACTACCCAATGCGCCACCTCCCAATCGAAGACGAAAATAAAGCAGGCGATTTGCAACGTGCTCCGCGGCTTGTCAAATATGTCAAAACCTGTCAATCACCATCAAACTCGTCAAAGGCGGGTCTGTAGTGAATGACTTACGAAGAGAGTCAAAATAGGTCACTGTGCCATCTTCTCCACAATGCGTGTTCGTGCTGAGAGGGCTGCAGGAGCTGCGTTCTGATTGGACAGAATCCGACGAGGGCCCCGTTTTATGCATGCAAGTCGCCATTTGCCGTGACGTGCGGGTTTGAGTGGCAGTGGTCGAGTGCCCACCCTTTCCTGCTTCGACAACTCTTTGTTTATGCGACTGATCAGCTGTCCGCGCTTTTGGATCCTGTAACCAGGGATTCGCCTTTGGTCTGGCACATCTTTAAACCTTCTTTTGTGTGTAGAACGTCGGCGATTTCGCCGCGCACCCACCATTCAAGCTGGAGGCTCCGTACGGATCCAATATGGACGACCAACAAAGGCTGATGCACTCGCAAGCCATGGCGAGTGTTGTGCCCCAGCCGGGAGCTTACGATGCCATGCAGCAGCCTGGCGTGGGCGATCCTGACCAGAGAAAACAGGAAATCGGGGACGTTCTTCAACAGATTATGACCATAACTGACCAAAGTCTTGACGAGGCCCAGGCAAGGTCAGTGGACAGGTGATCTCATTTTCTGCAATTTCTTTTGGTGAGGGATGTATCGCTCCGTACAATGGTCGGTAACCCAGACAGGGCCCCCTGTGATGTTACTAACCGTCAATGTACAGTGTCTACGGTATTTGGGCAAGATGGTGTGTCTGTGTGTGAGAATGACGAATGTATGGGTGGTGAAAGATACTGACCGAATTTGCATGATCAGTAACAACACTGTAGTGTTTGTGAGGGACTACTACTAGTACAAGCCAAAGGGGGCCGTGCATGTAATGTGATTCAAAATCTGTATTTGTGGTGAAGGTTTATAACAGGTTTTCAATTTTGTTTATGAAAATTCAATCACAGACATCGATTAAATCGATGAACAAGTAAAGCTTCATACTTCTGTATGATTTCAACTGTTCTTGAGCCACATGGAATTATGTCCAGGTGGCAGAGGCCACTAAACTGAATGACTGCTAGCTCTTTGTTTTCTTACTCCACACAACTTTTCTTCAATGGCTCAAAAAGGATTTATTACTACAGATAAAACTGGATCTTGAAGGCTATTTCAGTTGATTTCTTTTCTGTGTTGCTTTGGCAGAATTTTTGTAAGAGAAGGACAGTCTTTTATCAGTATCAGACATTGATTCTTTTGTATCCATGGGTTAAAGGTTCTTCCTGTCAGTGTCACTAACAGAGTGATGCCAGTGGTTGAAAAATCTGAATGAATAAACAAAGTGAAGAGTATTTTCTTAGTTAAAGGAGATTGTCATTCAAGGTACTGATAGTGGTAGTTGTCAAATATAGTGCATAGTGACAAAGGGCAGGCTGGTAGTACTTGTACTACGTAGTTATACTCCTGAATGATTTTGTATTGTTTTGCAAGAATGATGTTGATCATGAACCGAGTGATTGTATTTGCATTTTTTTGTGTATCTGTAGAAAACACACACTCAACTGTCACCGAATGAAACCAGCTCTCTTCAGTGTCCTGTGTGAAATCAAAGAAAAGACAGGTCAGTACATTTTGCGTCTGTTATCTTTGTTCTTTTTTCAGCTCTGGCCTTTGTTGGCAAGGTTGTCTTTGTTTCAAGTGAGTGTTGAATGATGAAGGTGAATGAAAATAGTGAAACACTCAAATATTATATAAAAAAATGTATTTATGCAAACAGACAGCGTTCAGCAAAATACACACACCACAATAACACATTCTTGGCTGAGACCCATGGATTGATGGAAGCGAGATCACAAACAGGATGGGCTTCAGTCATTCTTTACACTTTCTGTATGAAGAGATAGCCTTTCTCTTTGATAACAAAGAAAAATATACCGTGCTATTGGTAATATGAAAACATAATCACAGTTCACACAATTTGCAGTAATTTTCTTGATGTAAAGGTTAATTTTTAACAGAGGAATTGCACCAACAGCTTGGAAGGGAATCGCCACTCTGTAACCTCTCTGTAAAAGTACTAAAATGAGCTCACTCCCTTTTAGTTTTACTGCCCTTTTTGTCTCCCTTCTTAGTTGTAGGGCGAGAAACTCAGATTATAAACCACATAGAATATGAACCACATAGAAAATTAAGTTACTGTAAATGAGATCCACAAATAAACTAGCAAGCGGTTTTGTTTTGCAACTTATCATATCATTATTTCTATTTTTGTTTTAGTCTATCACACAACATGTCATAAGCTAGCAGGATTTGTATAGCCTGTTTTAAACTTGCGCTATTTTTATAATTCTGTTTTTGGTGCACGCTCAAGTTTATATGGACTTTAAGTTTAACTGCATGCATAACTGTAAAACTGTCATGGGTCCTTTGGGTTCATATTGTGGGACGTCAAGTCTGAAGTCATGACTGAGAACACCCACACACTTCAACTGTCGCACAGTGTCCCAGTTGTGAGGTCATGTCATACGAATTTGGATTGTTTTACATTTGTGAAACAGATTCGTGAATTAATCGCAATTACTGAATAAGTATGGGGTTTCGACTTTTTTGGAGTTGAATAATCCGTCAGTGTCACCATGAGTTTCTCACTCTATTAGTATTAGTATGTCTAATTACTGAGTTTGAAATGTTGAAGGTGGGTTTAGTCGAGGTGGTCTCTAAGAAACACCACCTCAAAGAAACGGTAGTACATTGTAACAACAGTCTGATGAGTGTTACTCACTTACTGTCAAAGAAGGTAAAGTTAGGCAAGAGGTGTAACTGTAAGCATGCTGTTTGTAGTGCCAGTGGCGAAACATTAATATGACATTTTGTCAACCAAAAGTAGTGAAGAATCTAAGCATCAAAGCCAAGTGAAAAATAATGTCCATCTGGTTTATTGGCTTGAAACAAAGGTAATAATAATAATAAGCTATACAGGTCTTTTCCTGTCAGACTAATAACAATTGTTAGGCTGACACAGACAGGCTGCTACAAAGTGTAGACACTGACAGGCTGCTACAAAGTGTATTGTTTATCTGGGTGTCTTTCATACCCCCAGCTGTGCCCACTACAGTGGTACCCTTCTTTGAAGACCTTGAAAATTCTGAGAAAATCAGGCGTGAATATTGCAGGGAATCTAAGAAAATGGAGGTAATTCTGCAGACATTATGGTCTTCTTCTTCTTCTTCTTCAGCGTTCCAGAATGTTCTGGTTACGTGTGAGCTCGTTTTGCCCATTTGGGTTCCCCAAACTATTCTCTCAGAGCATAGTCAGCTTCACTCTGCTTTCGTTGAGTACATGTATAGGCATGCTGGGTATTTTCGTGTTTCCATAACCCATCGAACTCTGACATGGATTACAGGATCTTTTCCGTGCGCACTTGGTCTTGTGCTTGTGTGTACACATGAAGGGGGTTAAGTCACTAGCAGGTCTGCACAAAGTTGACCTGGGAGATCGAAAAAATCTCCACTCTTAACCCACCAGACGGCAGCGACCGGGATTCGAACTCACGACCTCCCGATTAGGAGACAGACGTCTTACCACCATGCCACTGCGCCCGTCCGACATTATGGTCAAAATATATGAAAGACAGCATGTGAAAAGAGGGGGGGGGGGGGGGGGTCTCGAAGTTTAAAGGTCGGGTTCCACTGTAGTTGGGTGACAACAAGGTCAAGGGGGGTGGGGAGAGGCTGTGTGACTGCTGTGCCTTGCAGTGTGTGCTATTGTTCTCTGCATCAGCTGTCACCACTGTTTCAAATCTGATGTTTGCTCAGCTGATAAGGGTTAACACCAATGCTACAAGTGGCAGACTAATAAGTTCTGTGGGACAATAAGCATTGTGGCAGAGTATACAGTTTTCCATAGCTGTTCTCCTACTCCTAGTCCTTTTGCAGAAGATTTATGACTATCCTGGGGGCAGCCCTTGTGGTTTTTTTTAATTCCTTTGAGGTATTATTATTAGTTTCTATTACTGTTATCAACCTTTACAAAATGTAAAAGTCTAAAACATCAGAAGTATACTGCTGGTGCTAATAAGTACATGTAATATTTACTGGAACAGGTTGTTCATGTCAAAATTAAGTTGACAGCTGTTTTAAACCTATCGGAATTGAGTTTTAACTGAACTGTTACAGTGTTTGTGTTGTAGACTTATACTTAGTTTGAGTGGATACAGTTATTAGTACTATAGTATAGTATTAGTAGTGTTAATTTGTACCGTTACTGTGGTTGGTAACAGTTACACTAATATAGTTAATGTAGTAACAACTAACACTGCTATCAGTATCACTATCAGCATCCAGTCAAAGTCAGTGATGTACATTTTTCTAGCAGCCTTTAGGACAATTGTCCTGAAGACTGAAAATCAATAGGACACAGTGTCCTGAGATTGCAATTTCAATAGGACAATAACACGACTCGTAAAACCGCATTTAAACAGATTTTTCAGTTTAAATTCTTCCACCTTCCGCGACTGTCATGACTAGATATACTCATAGGATTGAATCACATTTCAAAGTTATTTGAACAGTTGTCGGTTTTTTTTCACTGCCCATCTGTCGACAATGGTTTTCAGGTAGGCATCTGACCGTTCTGCGGGCCCCTCAAGTTTTGCTTTCAGGATCATGTCCTGGGTTTTGACACACAATCGGTTTCTTCGAGCCATACACACCAAGTTCTGTGCACTGAATCCTCTCTCAACGATTTATTGCTGAGCCAATGAATGCACTCGAGGCACCATATGGGTTCGGTTTTCTTTTTTTCTTCTTGATCCAACTTGAGGAGAAATTAATTCAAAGAATCAGATCCCATATGGTGCCTCGTTCACTCAACAAACTGGTCACACGCAGTGCATACTTTCGCTTGGCAAAACCGAAACCAGCTTTCCTCACGCAGTGTTTACTTTCGCTTGGCAAAACCGAAACAAGCTTTCCTCTTGAAAATTGAACAGTCCGCATGTCCGCTTCATTGTCAAAAACGATCGGACCCTTGACCACTTCTTCTGTAGGTTAATCGGACCTGTGTCCTGCTGGGGTTAAAGCTATAGGTCCTGGGGAAATTGGATCGGTCAGAGACCGGAGACCGACTAAAATGTACATCACTGCAAAGTTCTACTGGAGGACCCATTTTGTGGGAGCTGTTCTCGCTGATTTCTAGATGATACAAGTTTACATAGTAGGCTAGTGTGATCACTCGATTCACTGTATTAAGTGTATACCCCCAGCATGATGACAGAGAGGGAAAGGGCATTTGCACTGCCAAGGTGTAGTTGTTCACACTTACAGGCCGAGTAGTGAAGACTTGAAGAGATCTCTTCCCCCTGAGGCCAGGGACCATTGTTCTGACAGGGATGGCTCTAGTGATGGATTAGCTAGCTGAGGTGAAGTCATCTTGTGAATCCAGGACTTGATGGTTTCACTGCAGGGATCAGTGGAGATGATTTATGTACTCTGTACTGTAGTATGCTGTTTTAAGTGATCCTAATACAATAGGGGTGGTGTTGTCAAAGATCAGAAATCTTGTGTTACTATGAGGTTCGAAACTTATGAAAGATGGTTCATTTGGTGTTATCCTCTGTTGAGATGATTCAGATTTGTTAAAAATGGAAGATCAAAGATCAATTCTCTGTTTTAGTACATTGTAATTTGTTATTCTTTGTTGTTAATAATAATAATGCAAACTTTTATAGCGCTATTCTAGAAAATTGTCTACTCTTAGCGCTTTACAATACATACATCGACCAAGCATACTATACACGCACAGGCAAAGAAACCGACCAAACATAACCAACAAACTATACATGCACAGGCAAAGAAAACGACCAAACATACAATACACGCACAGGCAAAAATAACGACCAAACATAAACAAACATACTATAACCAAACATAACCAACATACTATACGCGCGCAGGCAAAGAGAACAATCGGCACATATAATGATTACTGACATCTAATAATGCAGGCATACAGTGACAATCCAATACACAGCCTAAGCACAAGAACCACAGTAGGCTTCTATATAAAAACGTGTCAACAATACTATGTTACTTATTCTTAGTGAAAATGTGCAACTGAAATCCACCCTCCTTCAATGGTAAAAAGAATTGCTGAAAATATGATGAATAGTTATAGAAATTTACACACATTTTTTTCTAAAGCTCAGTAGAGCTGAGCGTGGTCCCAGCAACGCTTCTCTTTGACTGTTCATGCATGCACCAATGCATACACTGAAAATACACACAAGCGTAGTGGAACCTCCATTTTTAGACCAAACCTACACAAATTTGATAAAATCCGGTCTTGGAAAGAAGGGAGTCCTATGATGGACATAAATGTACAGTACTTCTTCTTTCTTCTTCTGCGTTCGTGGGCTGAAACTCCCACGTACACTTGTGTTTTTTGCACGAGTGGAATTTTAGGTGTATGACCGTGTTTTACCCCGCCATTTTGGCAGCCATACGCCGTTTTCGGAGGAAGCATGCTGGGTATTTTCGTGTTTCTATAACCCACCGAACTCTGACATGGATTACAGGATCTTTTTCGTGCGCACTTGGTCTTGTGCTTGCGTGTACACACGGGGGTGTTCGGACACCGAGGAGAGTCTGCACAGAAAGTTGACTCTGAGAAATAAATCTCTCGCCGAACGTGGGGACGAACTCACGCTGACAGCGGCCAACTGGATACAAATCCAGCGCGCTACCGACTGAGCTACATCCCCGCCCAATGTACAGTACAATGGTTGTCATATTATGAACTGAACATTTGAAAAAGCTTAGGCTCAAAGGTCGGAGGTTTAAGAGGGCTTCCAGTTCCATTGTATACTTTCTGATACTTATCACACATACTTTTGATTGCAGTTCTCAGTATTCGCAACACACAAGAGGAGGAGCCCCCAGACCCGCAGCTGATGCGATTGGACAACATGCTGATCGCGGAGGGCGTGGCTGGGCCTGAGAAAGGGGGCGGGTCTTCGGCGGCTGCTAGCGCCACTGCCGCAGCGTCCGGAGGCCAGCCTGAAAGTGCCATAGAACACTCAGACTATCGAGCCAAGCTGGCTCAAATCAGACAGATCTACCACACAGAGCTGGAAAAATATGAACAGGTGAGTTGACAGTCTTTACACAAGAATGAGAATGATAAAATAATGGTTGAACCAAAGATGTGTGTATGCAGCAAATTCAGAAGCTGAAGTGTAAAAATTGAAGCTGGATTTTGAGATCTTGAAGTTCTTCTTCCCATCTATTATTGCATACATGCACTATTTTGAATACCTCAGGTCGGTCAGTGCTGTTTCGTATCATTTCAGACAGCCTTCCCTTTGAACATGTACTAGGATTCTGCAGCCTGCCTGCTGACTTGGGACTGGGAGACTAAACATTTTCTGTCAAATGACATTTTCTGATTTTCTCTGGTGAAAATTATGTTTTATCAGCTACATAGTACATATTCAAATGTAGAACTTAGTAAAAGATGGCCGCATCAAATGTGGTTTAGAAGGTATCATCTTGTTGCAGGTAGTCTGCTTTTTCTCCGGTCTGCTTATGCCAGTTATGGGTGCACTATTCTTGTAAAATAAACGCTTATTTCTTCTTTTCAGGCATGTAATGAATTCACAACACACGTGGTCAACTTACTGCGAGAACAAAGTCGCACACGGCCCATCGCACCCAAGGAAATTGAAAGAATGGTGGCCATTATTCGTAAAAAGTTCTCTGCCATAGAAATGCAGCTGAAACAGAGCACGTGTGAAGCAGTCATGATTCTCAGATCCAGATTCCTTGATGCAAGGTAAGGTTTTGTTTATTTTATTTTTTACCTGTGGTTAGTTGGATTTTTGCTTGTTTTCTTGTGAGTGAATTCTAAATTGTGTTCTGGGTAAGAAAGAGAAAAAGCAGGTCAGGTGCTATCCATATGATTTTACTTTTTAGCATTATATCATGTGCAAGGCACTGTGCAAGATAGAACTTAATTTGGTATAAATGCAAGTATAGCCAGGTGTAACTCTGGACATTGAGTAATGTTGATGGCGAATACAATTATTCCTAAGATGTTGTATTTTGCTTTTAATTTTAAAGATAAAGAGACTGAATGTGTCCAAGAGAGTTTTTAGTCTGTGAGAAAAAGGCAGACCATCCTTATTGATGTGTACCCAGGGAACATGGTATGAGTTTCTGATCATGATTCTGTCAGTAGGACTGGTACCACTGGTATTTTAGGCCCAAAAAAAAAGTCTGTTTGCGGTAACATAGGCCAAAAAAATAGGGTCGGTAGGTCAAGATTTTTTTTTTCCTCCAAAAAACCATATTTTTATGTTATTTTGCAAAAAAACCAAAAGATTTTTTTTTTCTTTTTCCCAAATGCCCCAAAAAAGTCTAGGGTCGCGCGAAAAAAAATAGGGTCGGTCGGGTTACCGTAAACAGACTATTTTTTTGTTTTTTGGCCTTATACCCAGGTGCACAGCTCTCATTGTCAGTGGGCCCATATCACTGACGCTTTGTCTGGGTGCAAGGCAATAACAAATGTCCTCCATAAATGTTCATTTGAATTTGTATTGTATTACAGTGGACCCCCCCTTTTAAGACCCCCAGTTTAAGACTTCCTCCCTCTTTAGACCCTGTTTTCTCAGACTTTCTGTTCATAACCTGTGTAATTTTACCCCCATTATAAGACTCCCTCCTTTTTAAGACCTGACATTTTTTGGTAGGTCTTAAAAAAAAGGGGGGGGGGGTCCACTGTAGTTGTATATGTGACCCTCCACCACGAAATGAGTCGCATGTCACCTCGCGCGGTTCTGCGCTAGGCTTAATATAAGTCCGGGGAGTGTATGGTAACAGTGGGAGGATCACCTTAGTCATAGCCTAATAACTCAAACAGTTTTTGCTCTTTTCTAAAACGGTTTTCACCACTGGATAGAGCATAAAAATCTCGTTAGAAAAATGTAAAAATATGAAATTCATGCAAAGGTGACATGCGACTCATTTCGTGGTGGAGGGTCACATATTCCCATTGCTGATGTTACTGACAGTCTTGTTTTCACAGTTGACTGTTTCTTGCAATATGGTGTCAAAATCGTGCTTGGTTTTACTGGTAGACTATGTGGTGTGTAGAAAGGACATTACAAATTATGTCAAGTTACGATTGAGTTTAGGGCGCAGTGAGCTCTTGTTCCTAACCTCAGCTAAGTTTTGGATGCTTACAGTTACATGTGAAAGAAATTTTGAGATACAAACAAAAGATGGCAGCAAGTCTTTGAATGTTTGTGTCATTTTTGCTGAGTTAGGAGGACACCAGTTACAGAACTTCGCAGGAGCTAAGCAGTGTTTCGGGTCTTTTTCAGTAAGAGGTAACACTAACAGGAGGTTTGTTTCAACTGTTTGTGCACAAAAGTTGCTCATAGTCATATGGACGATCTTAGAATCAAGTTTGATTGGTAGTCTTAGAGTTAAGCTTGAGAGTTTGGCTGTACTTGATAAGAAGAGCACTTGGTTGTGAATGAAAACCTGTATCAGTTATCATCTTGGTTGTTGTGAAGTTTTGAAGTAATGGCATAGATGTACTTCTGATTTATTTATGAACATGACAAAAATATATGAAATTAATAAATGTTGATCTGTTTACTGGCTACCCCTTGAAGGGTTAGCCAGTAGCCAGTAAAGATAGCCTACATTCAAGAACTGAAGGATTGAAAAATACAGACAATAATGGAAGAATAAACTTTTCAAGAACAACAAAAATATGGACACAGGTACATCATTTTACTTGCTTGGCAGGTGATTTGTCAAGATCTGGGAAAACTGACACAATCATAATACAAAGCTTGCTCGCCGAATTTATGTGCAAATAACTTTTAGCACTCAGGAGAAAACCAATTGGCCCTGCGAGTCATAGATTTGTGTTGGTTTCTGCTTCTTTTGCTCAGACGGAAAAGGCGGAATTTCACCAAGAATGGCACAGAACTTTTGAACGAATATTTCTACTCGCATCTGAGTAATCCGTACCCTAGCGAAGAGGCTAAAGAGGAACTTGCTCGTAAATGTGGGATTTCGGTCTCGCAGGTCAGTATCACCCAATGACACTTTGACCTCTAGAACTTTTCTTTTTGTGTGTTTTTCATTGCCCCCCGTAGGCGGAAGAGGCGGAATTTCTCCAAACAATCATCCGAGGTGTTGAATGAATATTTCTACTCGCATCTGAGTAACCCATACCCTAGCGAAGAAGCTAAAGAGGAACTAGCGAGAAAATGCGGGATTTCGGTCTCGCAGGTCAGTATGACACTGGTTTTTTTCTGTATACATGTGTGTTTTTCATTGTCCCCTGTAGACGGAAAAGGCGGAATTTCTCCAAACAATCATCCGAGGTGTTGAATGAATATTTCTACTCCCATGTGAGTAACCCCTACCCTAGCGAAGAAGCTAAAGAGGAACTAGCAAGAAAATGCGGGATTTCAGTCTCGCAGGTCAGTATAAACCAGTGACAGTGACCACTGTTTTTTTTCTGTTTGTGTGTTTTTCATTGTCCCTTGTAGACGGAAAAGGCGGAATTTCTCCAAACAATCTTCCGAGGTGTTGAATGAATATTTCTACTCTCATCTGAGTAATCCCTACCCTAGCGAAGAAGCTAAAGAGGAACTAGCAAGAAATTGCGGGATTACTGTTTCCCAGGTTAGTATCTGATCTCAGTCTTTTCTGTTTCTTCCCCATATAACTAAGGCGGGGAAAAACCAAAAGAACCATGCCAACTTTTTCTTTGATGTGTAGACAATTGGGTTCAAATTAACACCGAGTCAGTTTTTGAGTGTTTTAAATGAATGGCGATGTTATACAAAAGTAGTGTAAACATGCATTGGAGTTGTTGAACATATATATATAACCACCACATTCTTAAATGTATCTCTTAATTCTAAGACTGTCCCCCAAAGCAGAGGATGAAAAAGATTAAGAAGTTCAGGAGTTTCTCCAATTATAAGTGCAGGATTACCATCCCCCACAGAAAACCCGTGTTGTGTCTTGTGTGTTTTGAAAATGATGTTTTGTGTACTATGTAGCATGCATAGTTAATATGTTTGTTTTCTTTTGATGTCAGAAGTATATTAATATTATTATCAAAGTGAATTGATTGAGTGTTACCATGTGTGTACGATGTAGGTTTCTAAAGAAAAGGGTGTATGTGTGATATTTCTTCTTTTTTGTACTTGTCTGTCTCATCTGGTTTGATATTAAAATCATTGCTATCATTGTAAGGGCACAAACAAATATTTTTTCCAAAACGTTACTGAATCATTCACAAAAATGATCTTCTAAAATGAATACAATTTGCGTTTCATTTTAGTTCTGTGCAGGTGAAGTTGAGGGAGATCTACAAAGTTAACTATAGTTGGAAATAAAAAGGCTAGCTTCCGTTTTGTCTCTCTCATACAACAGGGTTAGAGGGAGATCTACAAAGTTAACTATAGTTGGAAATAAAAAGGCTAGCTTCCGTTTTGTCTCTCTCATACAACAGGGTTAGAGGGAGATCTACAAAGTTAACTATAGTTGGAAATAAAAAGGCTAGCTTCCGTTTTGTCTCTCTCATACAACAGGGTTAGAGGGAGATCTACAAAGTTAACTATAGTTGGAAATAAAAAGGCTAGCTTCCGTTTTGTCTCTCTCATACAACAGGGTTAATTTAGGTTCTTCGCTGTAGATAGAGCTGAGGGAGCCATACATAGAGTTTGAAAACATAGCTTCCAGTTTTGTCATCCAGTTGGGTTATTTTGTGTTACATTTTAGTTCTTCGCTGTAAGAAACAGCCGAGGGGGAATCTACAAGTAGAAAGTTAACTTTAGCAGAGAAAGAAGCGGCTTCCATTTTCCATTACTGGGCTGTCAGTCATGTGTGGGGTTATCGTGGCTTCATCATATTGGCACACAGTCTCCTCTTCCTCTCTCTCAAATTAGCTGCCGAGAACTCCAGCTGAGAAGAGAAGGGGTGGGGGGGGGGGGGGGGGGGCAAGAGAAGAAGAGGATGAGCACAGTGGAACCTTGCAACACCTCCGGGACAACCTGTGTCAGGCCTGTCTGAAAACACCTCCCGGTGGAGGGATTTTGCAACCAGCGCAGTGAAGATAAAGAGTGAACATTTTTCTGGCAGTAAGCAGGATGTCTCTGAACTGGCAAGGTGTTTCAGAAAACTTCTTTCAACATTGTTCAGAATATGAACAGTTAGTGGAGGGGAGGGGGTGAGGGATGTGTACAGAGTAACATTTCAGGGTAATTCTTTCAAACTTTAAGAACACATACAGCAAGAGGGTCTGGTGTGTAATATTTATATGAAGTCTTATATCGCGCGCATATCTCCAGACTCGGACTCAAGGCGCAGGGATCTATTTATGCCGTGTGAGATTGAATTTTTTACACAATACATCACGCATTCACATCGACCAGCAGATCGCAGCCATTTCGGTGCATATCCTACTTTTCACGGCCTATTATTCCAAGTCACACGGGTATTTTGGTGGACATTTTTTTTATCTATGCCTATACAATTTTGCCAGGAAAGATCCTTTTGTCAATCGTGGGATCTTTAACGTGCACACCCCAATGTAGTGTACACGAAGGGACCTCGGTTTTTCGTCTCATCCGAAAGACTAGCACTTGAACCCACCACCTAGGTTAGGAAAGGGGGGAGAAAATTGCTAACGCCCTGACCCAGGGTCGAACTCGCTTCCGAGCGCAAGTGCGTTACCACTCGGCCACCCAGTCCTTATATATTTACAGAAATAAAGAAAGCTGAAATGAGAAAACAAAGAATTAGGTCCGAGAAAGAGAAAGGTATAAACAGACCTGGGAACCCATACAATTTTGCCGTATTTTGTACGCATGATTGTCAAGAATACGATTGGTACGGTCAGTGGGAAAAAATACAACGAGAACAATTCCTATACTTTTCTTCACAAGCACATCCTGAAGCCGATCCAGCGTTTTAACACATGATTACAGTTTTTGTCAGTAAACATTGAAAGAAGCATTTGTTTTAAACGTATTGGTAAATTTGATTAACGGTGTGACAGACTAGTCGCGTGTGAAGCATGTTTGAATCACAGATGTTCAAATGATGTGTGGAGTTCGCTCATTTTTCTAAAAATACACCAAGTTGGTTTGAGAATACTCCAAGTGCAAAACAGGGGTTCCCAGATCTGTATAAAGTGTAGGAGATTTTCTTCAAGGAATTTATGTTCTGTTCCATGTGTTCTGTTAAGTGTTATGAAATTGAATACATCTGAAACCCGAAGGAGCTTATAAATAAGAATGGAAAGAAATGTCAGTATACAAGGCTTTCAAACTAATTAGTTTTGTTTGTAGTTAGTCTTAAGTCCATCCAGCTTTCCTTCTGTTCTTTTTCTATGAATAATTAAAGAAAGTATGGAGTAGCCTTGTGTGTCACTCAACTACTTACTGTCTGTGGTGTCCTGTACAATGGAGTTAAAGTGTAATAGTAGTACCATGTGACTGTCTTGTATTCGGTGCCTTGAGAGTTGAGTGTGTCTTATTCTTAATTGTTTTGTTTGTTTGTTCGTTCATGGGCTGAAACTCCCGGCCCACGGCTTTTACGTGTATGACCGTTTTTACCCCGCCATTTAGGCAGCCATACGCCACTTTCGGAGGAAGTATGCTGGGTATTTTCGTGTTTCTATAACCCACCGAACTCTGACATGGATTACAGGATCTTTTCCGTGCGCACTTGGTCTTGTGCTTGACTCAGAGTTGACTGAGAAATAAATCTCTCGCCGAACGTGGGGATGAACTCACGCTGACAGCGGCCAACTGGATACAAATCCAGCGCGCTAGGGACTGGTCTTATTCTTAATGAAATTTAATCTGAGGTCAATGAGAAAAGGGATTGATGGAAGAGTAGCAGAACTGAATCACTCTGGGAATCAGTGTCTTTGCAGCTAGCTTCTGCTGAAGGGACATTAAAACCCAAAAAACAAGTGTCTTTGCAGCTAGCTTCTGCTGAAGGGACATTAAAACCCATAAAACAAGTGTCTTTGCAGCTAGCTTCTGCTGAAGGGACATTAAAACCCAAAAAACAAGTGTCTTTGCTAGAGATGATTCTAGACACTATAAAAAGTACTAATGAGAACATTTAAACTGTTGTGGACAATAAAAGAGAACATTTTAGAAGTCAAACAGTGAAGAACAGCTAAGATCTGACAATAGACGGGCGTTGTGGTGGGGTGGTAAGACGTCGGCCTCCTAATCGGAAGGTCGAGGGTTTGAATCCTGGCCGCGGCCGCCTGGTGGGTTAAGTGTGGAGATTTTTTCGATCTCCCAGGTCAACTTATGTGCAGACCTGCTAGTGGCTTATCCCCCTTCGTGTGTACACGCAAGCACAAGACCAAGTGCGCACGTAAAAGATCCTGTAATCCATGTCAGAGTTCGGTGGGTTATAGAAACACGAAAATACCCAGCATGCTTCCTCCGAAAGCGGCGTATGGCTGCCTAAATGGCGGGGTAAAAACGGTCATACACGTAAAATTCCACTCGTGCAAAAACACGAGTGTACGTGGGAGTTTCAGCCCACGAACGCAGAAGAAGAAGAAGAAGATCTGACAATGTGACATGGAAATTGTTCAAATTTGTATCCAAAAGTGGTAAATATCTAATAATTTTATGACGTCAAAAAGAGAGAGAACAGCAAAAATCTACACCAGTAATTGTTCTAAAATAATTGTCCAGTCAGCATTGGAGGGGAAGAAAGTCAAGCTGCCTTTCAAGTGGGGTGCCAGTGTGTGGGGCAGGTTGTGTGTTATCCCAGCGGGATGGGGGACTGACAGAGAGGGCCAGGGGATCAATTACTTGCATGGTGTGGACACAGGAGGGGAGGGGAAGGGTGCGGCTGAGGTGGAGGACTCACAGAGGAATGAGTGGGGATGGCAGTAGAAGGGGGGGGGGGGGGGGTGTGTGCCTGTGTACAAGGCAAGAAAAAAGGGCTTCTATGACACACACAAAACATTTCAAACTGAGGAATGTAGACTTTCCAATTCAATGAAGAAATGTCTGTGTGTTCTTTTTATAAGAATTGTTTTCGTGGGAGCACAGTGGTGTTGGCTAGAGGAATAATCAAATATGGACTACCAGAGAGGGTCTCCTATGCTTTCCAGACCACCCAGTATTAGGAGCTAGATTAGTGAATAACTCTTAAAAAGTAAAAAAAAAAGTTTAAAAAAAAGTAAAAGTAGATTATTTATATCAAAAAAACACTTTTACCGCAAAGGGGTTGCGACCTGGGTGTGGCCGAGAGGGGGGGTGATGACAGCAGTATTCTCTCACTGTAGGATGAGAAAAGGAGAAAGAAGAAAGAGGGGTGGGGGAGGGAGGATGGTGGGTGAGGGGGAGAAAGAAAGAGAGAGGGAAGCAGGGTGACAGGCGTGATTGATGAAGAGGGCTTCAGGCCGATTAAAGGGCGAATCCCGAGGCCAGCTCATTAATTCGCCGCTAGCACACAGTGTAGAGACGAACCCTTGTTGCCCGCGAGGATCTCTGCATTAGACACGGCTCTCGTCCACACTAAGCTCCTTTGTTAACTGAGAAGCTTTGGGTAGAGATGTTCCTTTCATTTGAGGACAGATTTGACTTCGTGCAGTTGGTCTTTCTGTTGTCTCCTGGATTCATGGGAGTTTGGGAGATGTGTGTTTTGAAAGAGATGTGTGTTACTCTTTGTGTATGTGAGAGAGAGAGAGAGAGAGAGAGAGAGAGAGAGAGAGAGAGAGAGAAGAGAAAGAGAGAGAGAGAGAGAGATGCCTCTAAAAGCGAGTTCTGTGTAATGTATCATTCATGCACCCACAATCACACACTACACTGACGAACACCTTGTAACCCGCATGTCCCTCTATCTTAGGCACAGCTCTGTCTACAGTAATGTTGTTCCTTTGGTCTGAGGGCACATTCCTATTTTTCCTCCATGAAAGTTTGAGGTGTATGTACATAAGAGAGAGAGAGGAGAGAGAGAGCTCTCATACTGGAAAGAGAGAGCTCTCATACTGGAAACTGTATTACTCAAGGATAGAAGAATTAGGTCCATGTAGTCACTACTCTATCTGTATGGGGGTGGGGGTGTCAGGAGAGATTTGTATTGGATAGATGTAATCCCATTCCCAAGCTGTTGCAATGCCTCCTCATCCTCCAACACACACACTTCATTCTGGTAAACAGCAGTAAATCAAATGAGGAAGCCACCCCTTGAGACCCCCCTCCCCCCCACAACAGCAAAAAAGACCCTAAAAAGCCTGTAAGATATAAGTTTGGTTTTTTGTAAACATTTTTATTTGTTGGAAGCCAACAAGTTTATTTTTCCCTTTCTCTGAACGTGCAGTTGTGTCTTAGTAACTCTCAGGGTGTCTTTCATGAACTCAAGATGAAATATGCCTGAAATGGTTTGTACTCAAGTGGGAATGCATGTGTGCATGTACTCCTGTATGTGTGTTTGTTTGTGTGTGTGAGAGAGAGATAGAGTGAGAGTTGGGAGAAGAGAGAGAGAGAGAGGGAGGGGGAGAAAAGAGAGAGAGAGAGAGAGAAGAGAGAGAGAGGGAGGGGGAGAAAAGAGAGAGAGAGAGAGAGAGAGAAGCAAGCTCACATCACATAGACATGCAAAGTTCCACCGCCTCAGCTCTTCTCAGTCTCACTGAGTGCTTTCTGTGTGGCTGAACAAGGAACCTGTAGTGGACTAGGCAAGAAGAGGCAGGGAGGGGCACACTAGATCTCCCTGAGGCTAACCATTACCACACAATGGAACAATGCAGGCACTTAATGTTGTCCATACCTCTAATTCCACTAGCTCTGTGTGGTGTGTCACCGGTATTGTGCTCTGTAACACTTCAACAATAGACAAGGGAGAGGGGGGTCTCCTTGCACAATAGAAAGGGAGGAAGAGGGTAGGGGCTTGATGTCAATGTTAGTTTTGGCTGGAGGGTTTTGGGGATTTGCTACTGTGGAGTTAACTACAAGTACAGTACCTTGTGGTTTTGGTCTTGATCATGGTCTTTTTTTTCTTTTTCTTTTTTTCCAAAGGAGGGCTTGTGCAGATTTTTTTGAACATGCGATGAAGGGTATTTAGACAGGAAAGGACAAAGAAAACAAAAACGAAGTCCCATGTTGCTTTGGACAAATAAATAACCACCAAAGCAAAGCAAAATTTCATAGTCAGGTTTAGAGTTTGGCCTCCAAAAAGCAATAATAAAACACAAAATAAACAAAAGGTAAATAAATAGATAAGTAAATAAATGAATAAGTAAATAGATGAATAAAATAAATACCTGAAAGAATAATGTAGCAAGAAGGACTGAAGATAGCATAAAATTCTGTGTTCCGACTTCTTTGTTCTGTTCGTTGTTGTGTTGTTTTTGTTCCATTTTCTTGTAAAATTTGTTAATGAATGAATGTTGAGTCAGACATGTCTTTAAACTATAATTAGAGCTTGTTTTTATTGAATACTTCCTCATTTGTTTGTTTGAAATTGAGTGTGTTAGTTATGTTTGACATTTTCACTAGACAAGGTGGTTCCTTCAGCATTTCTTAAGTATCAAAGAACTTTGTAATAACTTATGAATGTAATCACATGGGATTATTGTAGAAAAGTTTTCATCAGGTTGAAATTAATAACAAGCTTGATCTTAAAGGCACAGTAAGCCTCCCGTAAACCATCACAGATACTGTCAGGCTTTTACACACAGTACAAACACCCTTCCATTTGAACGCTCACCAAACGGGAACATCCTAGGTGCCCTACGTAAAGAGCTAGCAATTTTCAAAGAATTAATTTTGCGGATTGTCTGTCAGACAATCGGACGGTGCTTTTGAAATCTAAATAATAAATTGACAGCTTGTTACACAAACATTCTTAAATCATAAAAGAAATCTTTTTTCATCAAGACAAGATCAGAACAATACGAAGTTTTGAAAGTTTAAAAAAAGATAGCCCGGAAGCAGGGTCACGCAAGGTCGTGGTTCTCGTAGCAGACGACGCTGCCTTCCCGCAGTGGGGCACTGCGGTTATGAAATTAAAGGCCCCTCCTGTTTTTGGAACCACAGGAGCTTTCTAGTTTGCTGTTAGGTAGATTTTTGGTTCCTCTTTCCTGTCATGCTCTCTTTTTCTTCATGAATTCTTTTCTTTTTTCTGCCTTCTTGCTCATTCACCTGTATTTTTTCCAAAAATCTCTTCTCTTGCCGCTTGTCTCGCGATTCATGTATAGTTTAATCTGTTAGTGTTCTGATGTAAGTCCAGCAGTAGATAGGTTAAGCCTATTTTAACATATTGGAAACTGGTAATCTTCCAGTAGGTATTAATTTAGTTTTACTAAAGCCTGCTGGGACACAAGTAATGGGTTAGTGCATTTGTAAACAGGAATCGCTTGACAAGTGGCCCCCTTCATCCCCCCCTTCCTCGTCCTGATATGGCTCTGCGTAGTCGGCTGGACGTTAAGCAACAAATAAACAAACAAACAAACAAACGACGCTGCCTGGTGCCAGTTCCTCTGAACCGTTAACCGCCACTGCTCTAGTTCGCAGCCGTTTCAATGTTGCATTTCAGATTCAAAGGTACACAATAACGTTGCATTTCAGATTCAAAGGTACACAATAACGTACTATTGCAGATAAGCTTACAGAGATTTGCATTGAAATGACAAACTGGCTGCTAAATTGTGAAAAAAAGGGAAACTGGATTACACGGGTTCAAGATAAACCACGCAAAAATACATTCTTTGAAAATTGCTCGCTCTTTACAGAGGGCACCTAGAATGTTCTCAAGCGGTGAGTGTTTAAATAAGTGTTTGTACTGTGTGTAAAAGCCTGACAGTATCTGTGATGGTTTACGGGAGGCTTACTGTGCCTTTAATGAATTTTACGTGCTTTACAGTTTAGAGATTTGATTAAGAAAAAGTGTGAGATAAACTGACATCAAGTTTTGTGTCTGTCAGGTGTCGAACTGGTTCGGCAACAAGCGAATCCGCTACAAGAAGAACATCGGCAAGGCCCAGGAGGAGGCCAACCTGTACGCAGCCAAAGCGGCATCTGCAGCGTCCGCCCAGCAGTTAGTGCAGGCCGTCTCCGACCCTTCCTCGCCAGGTGAGAGACAGAGAGAGAGAGACAGACAGACACACACACAGAGAGCAAGAGAGACATTGACAGAGAGAGATAGATGTGCATACTTGCATTTATTCAGTTTTTGTGTGTGTTTGTGTAGCTTTCCGACTGGTTTTTAAGTGTGCATTATTCATTTATTGACAATGTTTTAGCTGCAGATCAACTACTTGACCAAAGAGTGCTTGGCAAACAGATATGTGTTAATGACATTAATTTGCAAGCGCTGTCCTTGTCTGTGTTTTCAAAAAGGGGTTGGGATGCAGGATACTGCTTCGACGTGCGCAGTGGCGTGGTGGTAAGACGTCGGCCTCCTAATCGGGAGGTCATGAGTTTGAATCCCGATCGCTGCCGCCTGGTGGGTTAAGAGTGGAGATTTTTCCGATCTCCCAGGTCAACTTATGTGCAGACCTGCTAGTGACTAAACCGTCTTCGTGTGTACACGCAAGCACGAGACCAAGTGCGCACGGAAAAGATCCTGTAATCCATGTGAGAGTTCGGTGGGTTATGGACACACGAAAACACCCAGCATGCCTACTCAACGAAAGCGGAGTGAGCTGACTATGCTCTCAGAGCATAGTGTGGGGAACCCAAATGGGCAAACGAGCTCACACGTAACCAGAAAATTCTGGAACGCTGAAGAAGAAGAAGAAGAAGCTGAAGCTTCAACTTTGCAGTGTTAAGTGTAGATGGTGTAGCTGTAGATGGTGCTACATAGCTGTTCTAAACCTGGTGCTGGAAAAAAAGAGGTGGCTCTGTGTAAACACCCATGCAAAGTAAAACCTCTCTGTCTGAACACTGTTGAAGGAGAGCTGCATTTATTAGTAGAACTACACAGGGATAATTTTGTTTTTCTGTTGCATGAATCTTTCAGACACTGTATAACTTGTGTTTTTGTCTTGTGGTGTTTCAGGCAGTGGCTACGGCCTACCGTCACAGGGCATGGGGGGCCAGCAGGGGGGGATGTACATGAGCCTCAACGGCGACAACTACCAAGGAGGAGACAACTCTGTAGGTGCTAATGTTCAGTCACAGGTTGGTGTGGGGGGTTGCATGTAGCTTGTCGCATTGCCCCCCCTCTCCCCCTCCCTGACTTAATCTCAAAACCCTTTCTTTATTATTTTTTTTAATTATTTTTTGCTTTTCTGATTGATCTTTCAAAAAAATGTTCTTCTTCTTTTACTGAAATATTACACGTATCACCAACTACGCTCCAAATCAGTTCTGAAAAAAAATTCCGGTGATAGGTTTCCCTGGTTGAATAAAATTCTGTCAAGATTGTAAAGTTAAAAGATCAAGAGTCGTTCATCCCCAAACCTTTCAGATCCTACCACAGTCCCCTACCCTCCACATCCACCTTCCTTGACCACACACACACCAGCACCTCCCCCCCCCCCCCCACATTTGAACACCGCCTCTCCTTCCCTCCAATGTCCCTTCCCCCCCACCCAAAAGGTAAATTCAGAATACTTGCGTTTTTTCAGTTTATTTTGTTCACCTTGTCTAGGATGGTGGGTTGAGTCAGAAATATCTTTCTTTTATTTTCCTGCTTTCCCTGCTTCAGTGACTTGATGCATTTTGTGTCTGCGTGCATTTGTGAATCGTGTGCATTTTGTTTGTGTTAAACATGCATGTGATTTTTCGAAGTATGATTTTTATTCCCTGTCACCCCAGCTCCCTGTCTGTTTAGCTGCTGAACAGTAAACCTTTCCTTTACTTTCTCCTGCATGGTGTCACATGCTTGATGGAATGCAGTGCTGGGATTGTGGAGATATATAATGCTTCTCTGTTTTTTGAACTTGTCAGCTTTTTGTAAAGAAAAAAAGGGGGGGGGGGGGGGGGGGGGGTGTGAGAGCAAAGAGATGGATTCAAGCTTACTCCTCAAGTACGCACGGTTATTTCTGGCCTGTTGGAAAAAAAAGTAATTTGTTCAACAGCTAGTAGTGAACATAGTTACATATTGTTTAAGAAATGTTTGATTGGCTGAGATCAAATTTTGAGATTCCTGTTGGCTGCTGTTGGACTTTAAGATCCATGTACCATACATTTTTATGTAAAAGAGGCTTGCAGCTAAATCTTGATGACACTTAATTAAGACGTTACAGAACAGCAGTTTTGTGTTTGGTTAAGGTGGCTTTTATGACAGGCGCTATCTTGTTGGGTTCTAGGTTAGTGCCTTGCGACATGTCATTGCTCAAACAGGGGGGTACAACTCGGATGGTACCCCCTCTTCTGTGGGGATGTACGATCCTCCCATGCAAAATCAGGTACAATACACACCTCTGGTGTAGGACCATATGCCTGTAAAGCTAACAAAACTATGTAGCCAACTGGTGCTAGCATGGTGTACTATGCAGTGATTTTAGGAAAATTGTAATCATCAACATAGCAAACTTAACTGGTAGTGGTGCTAGCTAGCATGGTGTAGTGAGTCTGTGTAGTGGTACTAGGAAAGAAAATGATGTGGGCTAGACAGGTCCTAGTACTAGCACTAACAGTACACTAGTGCTGGTGTATTGTGTAGTGTTTCTAAGGAACAACATGTGTAGTTTACTGGTTCGTGTAATAGCATGGTGTACTATATAGTGCTACATGTACTACTACAGTGGAGTCCGGGTACAACGAATCTCAAGGGAGATACATTTTAGTTCGTTATATCAGTAATTCGCTGTAGAGTTTTCAACCCTAAATGGCCTCAAGACAAGCCTGGTTTTCCCAATCACCTTCAAATGATCGTCCCATCGATCTTTCCTTGGAGAGTACAATCTCTGCATGTTTTCAACAGCTTCATAATATAATCCCTAGAGAGAGGCAAACTAACAGCGGGAGGTGCATGAAAAGCGTCAGTTTTCACGATAAAAGTAAAACTTTGACTCGCTCATTCACGGGACATAACTGCACTCCGGACTGTCCACAGTGTTGAGCAATTTAGGAGACTTCACTGCCTGAGGAGAGTATTGATTCAAACGAACGCGTGGTTCTATATCGCGTCACTCGGTCACGGATCGGAGAAAACAAAAAAACAGTTCCAGATTTCGAAACCATGTTCGTCAGCCATTGTTTTTAGCAAGACAGACCACATGTGCACGAGCTTCGCTGACGTACATCGCAAAATGTCATGACGTCACCACAACTTTCGGTTTTGGTTCAATCTGTTCCGTGCACCTCCCGCTGTTAGTTTGTTCAGAGTTCGCTCATCACGCGATGTACACTTGTGTTTGTGTATTTTTGTGTATTTTTGTCTTTGGAGACAATTATTGACATCAGTTCGTTGTAGCCTTGTGACTTTTAGAGACAAAACGGCTCTGGGGCGATGAAAACGTGTTTGTTAACCTTTTAACTACCAAGTTTATTGTTCTGTAGAATCCCTCAGCTCCCAAGTTATTTTGAGCAGAGACGGTCAAAAACGGGTATGCGTGTTTAAATTATTATTACTCAGTTTCTCTTTGTCAGATTGATAAAAAAAATTGGTATGTTATTGGATAGGGATCAAACTTCAAAGAGTATGTGTTCTTCTTCTTGGTGGTATGTATGTCGCAGTGTTATCATGATTTATCTACCTGTTTACCTGTCAATAAAGTTGAAAAATTACGCTTACTTGTTGCTCCGGTATATCATCCGTTTCGCTGTCACTTGTTGATATTCATTGAACGATCAAAGTAGGTCAGATCAGCAGTGTTCACAGAAATGCTGATGTCGAAGCCAGAATCTTCTAATTGATGTCTATTTTCGTGGAGATAATCAAGCATAGTCATGAAATCAGGATCACTGTCATCTGAATCCATGTCGGCACCAAGCGCCCAAAAGATTTGGTGAAAAAAGATCGATTGTAACTCTCACAGAGATCGAAAGCACATGGGGAAAAATCAAGGCGGAAGTGAGACAATCCCACAATGCATTTGCAACCGTCTTATTACTACTGCTCGCGCACAACAACCGCAAACAACCGAAACAGACGCTACACCGGCGACGGGCGGTATGGGAATAGCGGCAATGGCGGAAGACGGGCGGTATCGGGCGGTATGGTAGTTAAAAGGTTAAAAGAGGGGTTCGTTATGCAAATGAGTTCAAAAGGTTCGATGTAGCCGGAAAGTAACAAGTAAGAAATAGAAGGCTGTCTGCCGGGAAATCAATGGCAGTTTGTTAAAAGAGGGATTTCGTTATACCCAGGTTCATTATAGCTGGACTCCACTTTACTAGGGAAACAAAATAGTGTTCTGTTACTAGCATGGTGTATGGTGTAGTAGTACTAAGAGAAAAAAATAATGCAGCATACCGGTACTTGTTTTAGCATGGTGTGCGGTGTAGAGGTACAACACAAGGGTAACATTATTATGTAGCGTACTGATACTAGCATGATACACTGCGTAGTGATAATTTGAATTAAAGCGTCACTTGTCAAGTTCTCAAAATTCTTCCAGAGGAAATAACCAATGCTCAAGTGTTTCGAGAATGAAGTTTGTCTTGTGACTTTGTTCATCATGAGCAGTGGAACATTAGGTCCCTGCTAGACTGTAGTTTGACTTGACCTCATTTACATGAAATACACACGTGTAAAGACATGGTTTATTTATCACATGGTTGATCTCTGTCAGTATGTAGAATAGTTCTGTCATAGTGCACTGTGCAGTGATACTAGATGAAAATATGCAGTGTAGGGGTAGTACTACGGAGAAATATTATGTAGCATACTGGTACTAGCATAGTGTAGTGGTACTTTACTAGGAATTGTCATTGTAAACGTTTAGAACAGCTGATGTATTACAGATCAGCAGAGCTAGATTCAGCCTCTAGAATCAAATCTAATTTTGTGTAGACTGGAAAAAAAGAGCATACTGGTACTAGCATAGTGTACTGTGTAATGGTACATCACTAGGAATTGTCATTGTAAACATTTAGAACAGCTGATGTATTACAGATCAGCAGAGCTAGAGTCAGCCTCTAGAATCGAATGTCATTTTGTGTAGACTGGACAAAAAGAGCTTGATGTTTGTAGTGTACTACAACTTGTACATGTACATTGTAGTCTTAGTATGAACCTTGTATTGGAAGGGAAAGAGACATGTAGTTACTAAATTGGTGTGTGTTGTAGAGAAATAAAGTAAGGCCCCCCCAAAAAAGTCTGTTTACGGTATCCCAACCGACCCAATTTTTTCGCGCGACCCTAGAGGTTTTTTTTGGCATTTAGGGGGAAAAAAAAGAAAGGTCTTTGTTTTTTGGCAAAATAACTTAAAAATATGTTATTTTGGAGAATTTTTTTTATTTTTTTAAATTCACGACCTACCGACCCTATTTTGTTTGCCTATGTTACCGTAAACAGACTATTTTTTTTTTGTGGCCAAACCCATCAGCCTTAGTGACAGTAGTAACTGGCATGGATGTTGGTGTTACAACTTACGTACTGGAACTGGGAAGAGGTGTAACTTGTAACATAGTGGACTGATCATGACATGTACGTGAGTTACTGGACTTTCATTACTGTAACTTACCAAAGTTGTGTAGTTTGGGTGACATGGATGATATACACATTGAACATTTTATTCTTGTTGTAGTTTGATGAGAAAGTGGTAGACTCAAGGCTCAAGACTCAACATTTTACTGTCCTTATAAAAACAAGGAAAATTACCATGCCGTGTCGGACGGTTACAGACATAAAATACATGCCATTTACTAAGAATTAAGAATTGCATTATAGCAAGTTTACTTTTGTGTGTTTAAGGGTGATATCAGGTTTGGCTGGAAGAGTTGTGGAGTTGAGAGTAATGTTGTGATTGTTGTGATTAATCTGGTTGCGGTGTGTAGGAGATTGTTGGTTATTTATTCCAAATGATTGTCTTGTTTGGGGTGTGGAGGATTTAGATATATGTGGTGACTGTAGACCCAACACGAGTTGGTAGTTGTCCTCAATAGAAGTTGATTGTGGTTGAAACGGTGCATGTAGGTCTTGAACAGCAGCAAGGTTGAACATGTTACTTTGTTGTTACATGGAATGATAAACTAAAATATGTGAACCTGAAAGAGTGAAAGTGGGTATGCTAAGGGCTATTTACTGCAATCCCACAAAGTATCAGCTTGAATTTGGCCGATAAAATGTAATTTTTTCACGTGACATTATAGGCCAGTCACTAGCGAGGGTGTGTGCCTGAAACACATGGAAAGGAAACATGTAGATGTTTTGGACACCATATTGCAGTCAGCTTCACTTAAGGACATACTTTTGCGTGCCTGGCCCTCTATCTGATTTTTTTAAAATTGTGTCGTGATGCTTAGTGTTTTTGACCCATGCATGAATTAGCTTATGAATAAGAATCACTTCTTCTTCTTCTTCTTCGTACGACGGTGTAAGAATCACTGATTTTTGTGTGCATATCTTGGAAATTCTGTTTGTATGATAATAGTTATATGAATTATTGCATGAAGGATCTGGAAATGTTGCTTTTGTTGATTTCTTATCTATAATATTTGCATTCTGCATTATTTTGTCTTTCTTTCTCAATGTTACCCCTGCAGATCTGTTCCTCAGGATTTTTTTTTAATTGTTTGAAAGTGTTTTTAGCCTCTACATTTTTGACCTCCAATCTCTTCTGTTGTTGTCGGTGGATTCAAAGACTTTTCGGACAAGATTTTGGGGTAGAATGGGGGTAATGGTTGAAGGGGTACCAGGACACATGATAAATATAAAAAGACACATCAAGAAGGGGGGGGGGGGGGGGGGGGGGGACTCCACTGAAATTACTGCCTGAAGCAAAATCTACTGACAGGTATGTGTAACTACTGGGTGTTTATGATCTCACATACTTCAAGTACAATCCTTGACTCTTTTCAGTCAACTTTACACGGCAGTATAACCATTTGTTGCTCTTTCTTTCGTTTCAGTAACTTGAGGAAAGATGGAAACGGAGCACGCGACAAGCTCAAGGGTAGATGCAGAGGGATTCGTCTCCCTTTGTCAAGATCTGCGGACAGTTTACACGCTGTCTGGACCCTGCAATGTTAACATTATTGAGCGAGCGATGAAAAAGAACAACATGTGGGAAAAAATTCACAGGGATGACTTTACTCTACAGCAGCAGCTGGAGATTGACTCTGAAGCGATGAAATGATTATGAAGTGGTGAATACCGGGGGACGGGTGGAGTCTTTAAATATTGCTCATCTTTACTGAAACCAAAGTTGTCTGTGTATTTTACAGTGACATTTCTGTGTGGCAGAGGAGTTTATTGTGTACGTTGTTCTAGTAAGTATTTATACTATGTGAACATAATCAAATGTGCTGCAACGTTTTGTTTTTGTTCGGGTTCTGTGGGCAAGGGGTTGGGAGGGGGTGGGGATATGTGGATGAATGTTGTCTGTTGTGGGTAGGGAGAAATGGATGTGGTAATATGTGGTAGGAATTTCCATGAATATTGAAAATAGGTTTCAAAATGGGGTCCATTGCTTTAAGTTTAACACAAACATAAAAGAGTTGATGAAAATTATAAGGCATGATTCATTGCTGCATGAATGTTAATTATACACAATTAATCGTAAATATCTTTGTTACTGAAAAGAGTGCCACCTGTAGCAAAATCACTGCAGTCTGAATAAAATCAGTATCTTGGTGCTTTCAACAGCAGTTTGCCATACAATAGAAGGAGTTTATGAATAGTCGGCAGCAAATTTCTTTTTGGGCTCATCTGTGTAAGAGTAACGTATACGTTATGATTTTCTTAATGTACATTGTCGGTTTTTTTCTTCTATTTTTTTTACTTCAGTTCATGCATGTTGATTTTATTGTGGAAATGTACTTTAGTTCTTCCGGGAAAAAATTCCCGTAGATACTTATCATTTGATATATTTCTGATGAAAGCGAAAATGGTATAGTGAATTGTTGAATATTCTTAAAATACTTTGAAGTATTTTTCATAGCATTTGCAATTTAGAAATCGTTGATTTACGAAAATATGCTTCTCCACACGAAGGAAAGAATCTTTACGAAACACAACAGCTGACTTTGAAAAAGCAGAAATAGTATTAAAGATGTCATTTTTACGACAGATACTGAGATAGCTTGCAGTAAGAATTGTTTTCATTTTGGCCTTTGTTTTTGTACAGAAAAATTTTGACTTTTATTCTTTATTTCCATCATTTTTGGCAAAGTGTATTTCATTTAATTTTTTGATGTTACTGACATGATTTTATTTATGATTTTGGTATACACGTGTCGGGTTGTTGGTTTATTACCAAACTGAAGATTTGTTTCCAGAATGTTTCTGCAATACGTTTGAATTACAGATTTTTATTCATTTGTCATGGCGACATCATCTGAGTATCTATTTTGAGAGAGTTTTGCATTGGGGTTTGTTTTGTCTAACAGTAAAATGAAGTGAATTGAAATTTGCCAGTTGTCTAGTAATGCATTTATACCAAAGACCTGTGTGTTTCTATGTTTTAGAATTAGATAGGATTGTGTGATTGAATGAATCAGTGTGAGAGTCAGCACAACTGCTTATATGTGACCCTCCACCACAAAATGAGTCGCATGTCACCTCACGCGGTTCTGCGCTAGCCTTAATAAAAGTCCGGGGGGTGTCTAGTAACAGTGTGAGGGTCACCATAGTCACAGGCTTATAACTCGAAAAGTGTTCACTCTTTTCTAAAACGGTTTTCACCACTGGATAGAGAATAAAATACTCGTTAAGAAAATGTAAAAATATGAAAATCATGAAAAGGTGACATGCGACTCATTCCGTGGTGGAGGGTCACATATGAGCTTTATTTTTATTCCAAGAAAACAACAAAATGACAGATGAGTGAGAAAGACATGATACTCAAAATGCGAAAAACATGTCAGTAAAAATTGACTGCATCTTTTTTCTACAGTGTTTATTTTGACAAAGAAGTAAACAAAAAAATTGGTTCACTGTGTCTTTTTCCAGTGAAACTTCCTACTGAAATACACCAAGCAAACAGCTTTATTATGTATATGCTCTTAACTCCCAAGTATGGCGTTTGTTTCATTTCTTTGCATTTCATCATTTTTACATTGCATAATTCTTTCAATGAGGAGGCATGTGTTCTGTTCTTCCAAAGGTTTTCAAGGCAACATTTGAAATGTAAATACTTGTGCGTTTTTTATGTGTTGTGTTCCACACCCATTGAAAAGTGAAACTGAGGAAAACTATCTTTTTAGCATTGCGAGAAGAAAGTTTAAGCATGTGCCATCAGTCTGCCATGTAGGCGCACTAGCTGTTTCTGCAGGAGTAGACTGGGTCTTCTAGGGGGCTCTGGGTATTGGGGGGGGGGGGGGTGGTCACAGAGGTTTGGAAAGAAGGTACAGTGATACCTGCGATGAAAGGACACCCTTTAGACCAGCCCAAAGTGTACCTTCATTGCAGGTGGCCTCTCACAATAGGTATATTTTGGTCAAGATAATACTTAATAGACAGGGGGACAACAGAAGGTGTCCTTTTTAGGAGGTGTCCTATCATCAGAGGGACCTCACATCTCAGGTACCGTTGTAGCCTCCTATAGATTGACTTTTGCCAATCTTAGAAAGGGGATCGGAATTGTTTTTTTTTCAAAAAGATGTTGAATTTACACGAAGCAGCCTGTTTGCTGATTTAATATCTATTTGATGTGTGTGACATAAGAAACGGGAGTAAGAATATGAATAAAGGCCTAATGTTAAGAAGCCATATCTGTATTGTGTTATAGATACCGTATTGTAATTATTGCAGATGTCATCTTTATATTTTAGTTAAAGCGAGGTCTTTTCCAAAGTTATGAATTTCAGTAATACTGGTGCTATGTTAATATTGTATCATTATGCTCTTCTGTCAAAAGAAAATGATTTTCCGAGAATATCTTGGTGTTTGCAATCAGTAGACCAAAATGTTGCATTATAGCGAACGTTTATTAGTTTAAATGATTGCTGTACACTTTGAAAAGCTCACAACTGTTTAGTTTGACTGAACATAACAGGTGTATGTATGCCTGCTTTTCAATTTCGTTGTAGGATCAATTCATCAAAGGCTTTTTCTTTTATTTACTCCGCTGTTGGGTATGTTGTTGGCAGTTTTTGTTTAAGCAGGACTTTGGGATTTTAGGTTTAGGTTTGCATTTGCATTTCTGCATTTATGATTGGTCTAAGTGTTTGTTGTGCGGTCAGGATTTACACACCTTTTGTTGAACTTATTGATGTTCTTTGTTACGCTGTGCGTTTTCTGTGTTGTGATTTACAGCTAATGCCCGTCTAACAGCTATTTGTAAGAAAAGTCTTTTGACTTTTCATATTATTTCACTGTTGCTACAGACATATTATAGTACTGTTCTGAAAAATGCCATCTCATATATACTGAAAGGATTCATTTAATTTTTTGAAAGATAATGTGAAGCTTTTTCTGTATGTGAAACCTGCTTTTTTTTAGGGGGGGGGGGGGGGGGGGAAAGGGAAGGGAAAGGGTATTATCGTCTGTTGTTGTAGTTTGATGTTTCCGTACATGCAGAAGTTCATTTTCTTGTGTTTAATTTCTCAAAGATATGACATACAGACTAGCCGAATATTAACTAAGGTACTTCATGGTTAGGTACATGTGTTTTCCTGATATTTTTGATTACAATAATGTCAGCAGGAAGCGAAGGGGGGATGGAAAACATTATACGACTTTTGTTCTTTATTTGTACATTTCATTTACATAAAAAGGAATAAACTGTTGTATGGAATGAACACTGAGTCGACCTACATTTGTTTCTTTTTGAGCATCCAAATTGACAATAGTCACACAGAACTTTTTGTATGGATGAACACCAAGTTGATGTGTATTTTTCCTTGTTTTGTTTTTGTGTGCGTGTGCAGAGCTCATAATGGTCACATCCCCTTGCGGGTTAGGGGGAAGAATTTACCCCTCCCTGGTCCCCCCACGGGTTAGGGGGAAGAATTTACCCGATGCTCCCCAGCATGTCGTAAGAGGCGACTAACGGATTCTGTTTCTCCTTTTACCCTTGTTAAGTGTTTCTTGTATAGAATATAGTCAATGTTTGTAAAGATTTTAGTCAAGCAGTATGTAAGAAATGTTAAGTCCTTTGTACTGGAAACTTGCATTCTCCCAGTAAGGTCATATATTGTACTACGTTGCAAGCAAGTCTAACACAAGGTCCTCTTTACAGCAAATAGCAGTGTCTTAGTCAGTAAGTCCAACACAAGGTTCTCTTTACAGCAAATAGCACTGTCTTAGTCTAACACAAGATCCTCTTTACAGCAAATAGCACTGTCTTAGTCTAACACAAGGTTCTCTTTACAGCAAATAGCACTGTCTTAGTCTAACACAAGGTCCTCTTTACAGCTAATAGCACTGTCTTAGTCAGTAAGGCTAACACAAGGTCATCTTTACAGCAAATAGCACTGTCTTAGTCTAACACAAGGTCCTCTTTACAGCAAATAGCACTGTCTTAGTCTAACACAAGGTCCTCTTTACAGCAAATAGCACTGTCTTAGTCAGTAAGTCTAACACAAGGTCCTCTTTTCAGCAAATAGCACTGTCTTAGTCAGTAAGTCTAACACAAGGTCCTCTTTACAGCAAATAGTACTGTCATTTCAAGACTACCAAGGCAAATCATTTTTTCGTCAGTTTTGAGCCCTGCACTTTTCTGCCAGTAGGGAACAAACCAAGCCTTTGAATATCTTTCTTACACACACACACACACACACACACACACACACACACACACACACACATCAGGTGTGCACACACACACACATACACACACACACACAAGGTAGAAAAAGGTCAATATTTTGTACTTTTACTTCATTATTTTGTAGTCTGGGGAAGCGATAATGTTCTGGGTAGAATCCATGCCTTGAACTCAACACCAAAGCATGTACATGTATAAACAATGTGACCAAGACTAGGAAGTAGAAAATGTTATATTCAATGAAAAACCCACATAAATGTAAAAAAGCAATTACATTTGTACATTAGAATGATAATAAAAAGAAGAGGCGAAGCCTTCAAGGCTCACGTAAGAAATCGACAAACAGTAACACAAACTCAATCACTTCGTCACACATACACACACACACACACACACACACAGAGTAAGCGGCATAGGTGACACTGTGCAAGAAAGCGAGACACTAGATCTAGATCTGAATGGCCGATTTCGAAGAAAAAACTAGTCTCGGCCCGCTCATAATAACAATGACCGAGACTTTCAGTAATTCCTTCGCGTGACGTCTAACCCTCTTACGTCATAATGTGACGTCTTCAAATGTTGTGACGTCTTCAAATGTTAAAGTTTCTACCACAGACATACATACATACATACGCACGCACGCACTCACGCACAGACAGACAAAAGTTAGCATCGCATAGGCTACAGTTACGTGAGCCAAAAATGATACACTGGCAATTCAAATTCTTCCATGTGTCTGGATTTACTTTGAGAAAGATTCTGGCCTTCGACCAAGATTTTCGTTATCACATTTGGACGAAAGAATGACCAATCTCAGCTATCACACAAAGTGGAGCATGCACACACACACACACTCACAAGTTTCTGCTTCCGCACTGAAAATGACATTTAAATTCACATTTAGAATTCAACTGTCACTGCTTTAAAATAAATTGCTCCACTAACCACATAAAACAACGTGAGACCAAGTAAACCACAACTTGTTATCCTGAAACTGAAACGATTTCATTTGTGCGCGCTCATATGACATTGATTACATACAACACAAAGATTAATTTAAAAAGTACGTTTCTGAGACCATTAACAAAACCGGTAATAAAAACAACGAGAGATAGCAACAACAACAACAACAACAAAAACCAAAATAACCAGAGATTGTGAGAAGAAAGTCAACAACAACATCACCATCAGTCCATTACCACCACAACAACTACATTCATAAGAGAGAGAGAGCAAACATGTTGATATTACATATAAACTGCATTGTCTTTATTTTATATTGTAATGAAATGGAAATGTTCAGTAGTCATTTGTGGTGTTGTGACAGGAATGGGCAAATGTACATTTAATTGTGTTTAAGCACTAAGTCAGTGCCTCGCTGGATTTATCAAGGTCCTGGACACGTTTGAACCCTGCTTTCTTCTTCGTTCATGGGCTGAATTTCCCACGTTAACTCATGTTTTTGCACGAGTGGGTTTTTACCTGTATGACCGTTTTTAGCCCGCCATTCAGGCAGCCATACGCCGCTTTCGGAGGAAGCATGCTGGGTATTTTTGTGTTTCTATAACCCATCGACACTGACATGGATTACAGGATCTTTTCCGTGCGCACTTGGTCTTGCGCTTGTGTGTACGCACGAAGGGGGCTAAGGCACTAGCAGGTCTGCACATAAGTTGACCTGGTAGGTCGGAACAATCTCCACCCTTAACCCACCAGGCGGCTGCAGCCGGGATTTGAACTCACGACCTTCCGATCAAGAGGCCGATGTCTTATCCACTATGCCACTGCGCCCGTCTGAATACTGCTTTTAAATCAAGACCCCTCAGTTTCAGACTTCGTCTGTTTTAAAACCCACAGATCTTTTGTTTATAAGGCCTCCAAATCCACCTCCATCTTATGACTCGGGTGCTCTCAAATTTTTGGCAGCCTGGTACTTTTTCCAGTCCACCCCCCCCCCCCCCCCCCCCAACAAAATCCAAACACTAACACCACTTTCCTCAGAAAATCAAAAAGCACTTTACTGGAACATCTTTATCCAAAACACTCACAAACTTTATGTGACATTTAGGAAAACATAGACAGTTGTTTGTAGAGGAGTAATTTACTGTTGAAAAAAATGAAGGACCGTGAATTACTGAAGAATCATTCAATGTTAACATTCTGTTACTGTCTGGGTCATCTGATGTTGGTTTTTGATGCATTGGCTTCGGCTTGTTTCTTGTTTTCTGAAATGACACAGAAAAAACATACCTTTCATTCTATTTCTCAAAAGGAGAGACATCATAATCTATACAAAAAATTTTTTTTAAATAAAAAATAAAAAAAGAGACAAAACGTAGAAAAATGGAAACATTTATTCACAAACCTATGTGAACAGGCATAAAATGAAATTCCAGTTTAGTCCAGCTAAAAAATACTTTCCGATAAGATTGTTTGCTAAAAAGTTGTCAGCAGGATTGGGCATACAGCAATCTACAAATCATCAGATACATTTTGTGTCCTGGGGTTAATACTCTGAAACCAGTAAACTTTACACAAAGTATGAAGAATGAAAAAAAAATATGTGCAGTTTTACAGGGGAATAAAGTAAGTCAGTTTTGAGTCAGAAACACATGTAAAAGTAAAATAGAAATTTTTTGTTTGTTTGTTTGTTTGCTTAACGCCCAGCCGACCACGAAGAGCCATATCAGGGCGGTGCTGCTTCGACATATAACGTGCGCCACACACAAGACAGAAGTCGCAGCACAGGCTTCATGTCTCACCCAGTCACATTATTCTGACACCGGACCAACCAGTCCTAGCACTAATCCCAAAGTGCCAGACGCCAGGCGGAGCAGCCACTAGATTGCCAATTTTAAAGTCTTAGGTATGACCCGGCCGGGGTTCGAACCCATGACCTCCCGATCACGGGGCGGACGCCTTACCACTAGGCCAACAGTGCCGGTTAAAATAGAGATGACCTGCAGATGTTTTTGATACAGTGAAAAGTACAGTGGTACCTGCCATGAAAGGACACCCTTGGGATCAGCCAAGATTGTCCCTGCATCGCAGGTGGCCTGTCATGACAGGTATATATTGGTGAAGACAATAGACAACTAGGGACGACAGGAGGTGTCCTTTTAAGGGAGATGTCCTCTCATCAGAGGGGCCTCACATCACAGGTACAGTGGAACCCCTCTTTGAAGCCCCCCAATATAAGACTCCCTCCATTTTAAGACCCTAATTTTACCCCCATTTAAAGACGACTCCTGGGCGGGGATGTAGCTCAGTCGGTAGCACGCTGGATTTGTATCCAGTTGGCCGCTGTCAGCGTGAGTTCGTCCCCACGTTCGGCGAGAGATTTATTTCTCAGAGTCAACTTTGTGTGCAGACTCTCCTCGGTGTCCGAACACCCCCGTGTGTACACGCAAGCACAAGACCAAGTGCGCACGAAAAAGATCCTGTAATCCATGTCAGAGTTCGGTGGGTTATACTTATAGAAACACAAAAATACCCAGCATGCTTCCTCCGAAAACGGCGTATGGCTGCCTAAATGGCAGGGTAAAAAACGGTCATACACGTAAAATTCCACTCGTGCAAAAAACACAAGTGTACGCGGGAGTTTCAGCCCACGAACGCAGAAGAAGAAGAAGACCACTCCTTGTTAAGACCTGATCATTTGTGAGGTCTTAAAAGGGGGCTTAATTCCCTTGTACCAGTCTGTAAGACAAGCTGTGATAGGATCATTTACCTGAAGATGGATTGAACTCTTCTGCACATTTGTTGAACTCTGCAAAGTCTTCCAGGCAGTTGTAGGTGTGCACTGGGTTAGAGTTCATACAACGCTCGTAATGCACAAACTCTTTCTCACACTCTGTCTTGATCTTCACTATTGTGGGTCTGAAAACAGAAGAATCCATGGTGTTTTTTTTCATGAGAAGACTTGATTTTTCATGAATCTCTACAGGCTAGATAGATTAAAAAAGAAAAGTGTGTGTGTGTGTGTGTGTGTGTGTGTGTGTGTGTGTGTGTGCTATGCTTGCTATGACTTATCAAAAATCCCACAAATAGAGTGAGAGAGCAAGAGAGAGAGAGAGAGAGAGAGAGAGAGAGAGAGAGAGAGAGACAGAGACAGAGACAGAGAGAGAGAGAGAGAGAGAATTATATGATGTTAATGAAATGACAAGTTTTAATTTACCATGCTACTTCATCAAAAGTAAACCATGTCCTTCCATCCCCCCCCCCCCCCCCCCCCCCAAAAAAAAAGAAAAAAAGAACACTAACACAACAACAACAAAAAACAGAAGAAAAAAAGTGAGACTTTATTTTTTCCGTTATATTTTATTTTAATTTAAATATAGTGAAATTGAACTACTGACCTCTTTAGCTTCCCATAGATTCATAGTTACACACACTAGGGCCTAAAAAAAAAATAGGTGTGGTTACGGTAACCCGACCTACCCTATTTTTAGGGGCCGATCCGATAACTTTTTATTACATTTGTCAAAAACAAAAAAAAACCGAGTGCAGATAACGCAATGAAAGCGAAAGCACCCGTGTCGCACACTTATTTCCCTGTCAAGTAGGTTTAATTTGTACACATTAGAAAAAAAAGTAAAAAAAAAAAAAAGTGATTGCCTACCTTCCTACCCTATTATTTTTGGCTATGTTACCGTGACCACACCTATTTTTTTTTTTGGCCTAGCAGAAAACCCCCCACAAGGAGAACATAATTTGGAAAGACTCACTCTGACTCTGCACACTTGGCAAGCTTGATTTTCTGGCGCTGACAGTCAATGTGCCAGGTGTCTGGGAATTTTCGCAGGCAGTCGGCGAACGTCGTCAGGTACCTTCCACACTGCTGTTCCACCAGCTGCATGGAGATATCCCTGTTGGTGCAGAAGGAAAATAAACCTTAAATCATCATTGTTAAAGGCACAGTAAGCCTCCCGTAAACCATCACAGAGCTCCCCGAGCGTCTACATATATAGTACAAGCATACTTCCATTTGAACGCTCACCGAACGGGAACATCCTGGCTGCTTTCTGTCGAGCGTGAGAAATTTTCAAAGAATTTATTTTCGTGGACTTGGTCTTCAACAGCAATGGCGCCTCGTTTTGGTGCTGGACGGCTGTTATGAATACCGGAATTCATGCCCGGACAGTAAGCCTCCCGTAAACCATCACAGATACTGTCAGGCTTTTACACACAGTACAAACACCCTTCCATTTGACGCTCACCAAACGGGAACATCCTAGGTGCCCTACGTAAAGAGCGAGCAATTTTTAAAGAATTAATTTTGCAGATTGTCTCGAACACTTTTTGGACCCATCCTGAACTCAGGTCAAACATGAATTACTTCCCTTCGGGTCTCATTCTATCGATGTAAACTAGCGATAGCCGTGAATCGATGATTATCAAAATGTTTTTGGACCGTGGTGCGTTTTTGCGCTAGACCTAACTTTTAAAATCTAAATAATAAATTGACAGCTTGTTACACAAACATTCTTTAATCATAAAAGAATTCTTTTTTCATCAAGACAAGATCAGTACAATTCGAAGTTGTGAAAGTTTGAAAAAAGAAAAGCCCGGAAGCAGGGTCACGCAAGGGTCGTAGCAGACGACGGTTTATCAGTGCATATCGTCGTTCCTCTCAACAGTCAAAAGCCAACGCTAGAGTTTTTGTGAACCACAGCCGTTTGTTTCGTGCATAAAAACGTGCTATTGTAAATAAGCTCACATCGAGTCGCATTCAATTGACTAACTCAGGGTTCCTGCAGGGCAGAGCTGATACAATTCAAGGAGTTTTCAAGGACATTTCCAGGACCAAATAAATGCTTTTCAAGGACATGATTTTCCCCAAATTAATGCATTTGACTTTGCTATGACGTTGAAGTTCTGTGTGTGTTCAGCCTTTTCTGCAAAAGCATCTGCGCTTTTGAGCAGGTCAGCCGCACAATCTTCGATCTTTCTTTTCTTTGCTTGGAGAGTCTGAATCTCATCCATGTCAGCCTTTCTTTTTTGCACATGTGTCTCGTTCTTCTTCTTCTCTTTCTCTGCCTCCAAGTACTCAGAGTACCTTTGCCGAGCACTAGGCAACAATTTGGAAAAATCAAGTACTTTTCAATGACTATTTAACAAAACTCTATTTTCAAGCACTTTTCAAGGCCTGGAAAAGGTTTTCCAATTTTCAAGGAGTTTTCCAGGGTTCAAGGACTCTGTACGAACCCTGCTAACTGACGACTACATTGTGAAAAAGGGAAACTGGATCACACGGGTTCACGATGGCTCAGGGGTAAGATAAACCACGCAAAAATAAATTCTTTGAAAATTGTTCGCTCTTTACGGAGAGCACCTAGGATGTTCTCAATCGGTGAGTGTTTAAATGAAAGAGTGTTTGTACTGTGTGTAAAAGCCTGACCGTATCTGTGATGGTTTACGGGAGGCTTACTGTGCCTTTAAACGTTTACAAGAGAAAGTAAATTTGTTAAAGACAGCAAGACAGATGGAACAACAATTGACTTGCGGAACAATTGACGGGCATGCATGCCTGTATTCACACACACACACACACAGACACTTGTACACATGTATACACACATTATCTTATTTTCTCTCTGTCTCTCTCTCTCTGTGTCTTAAGGACAGGCTGAAAGACAAAGCATTATGTCATACACTTTTTAACCTTGTGAAACAAATATTATTGATCAGCAAGTCTGTCTCTCTCTCTCATTTTTACTGTTTGTTTGCTTGTTAAAATGTTCACACAGATTGCTTGGTTGTTTAAGTGTTTTCATCCTCACTCTTTGTTTTATGTTTGTTTTTGATGTGTGATTCCTGATTTCCAAATGTTCAACATTTTCTTTAGCTGCATTATTTTAGTTATTCATGAGTGGGTGGGTGGAGGGGATGGGCTAGTTCTAACCATGCATTAGATTATAAAATTGTATTCTGTGTAGTCCCTTCCAACCGGCATCTTAGACCACTCTTTGAACATTTTCTTTTAATAGATGATTGTCATTTGTTTTACCTCATGTCTGCCCTGCGTGTGATCATGACTGCTGTAGTGTGGGCGCGTGTGTGTTGGTGTGTATGTCAGTGTATGTGTGGGCGTGTGTGTGTGTGTCAGTGTGTGTGTGGGTGTGTGTGTGATTTTATCAACACTACGCGAAATTCCTTGTGCTTTAAATGTTTTTTAATGTCACTTGGCTCAATAAATACTGTATTCTGTATTCTGTATTTGTTGCAAGGACTACCTGTTAAAAAGGACCATGTAGACCTAACGCTATAATCCTTATGTAATACAGTTTTTGAGTTCGAGTTCTCTCTCACACACACACACACACACACAACCATATATACTGGCTTACATGATTGTAATCAGATAAATGGTGCCCCCTGACTATTCTGTTGTTAGATTTTGATGTACACCATGCATTACTTCCAGAGCCCTCGTTGACTCTCCACTGACAGCCTTTGTCCTCAATTCACAGCCAGCTCTGCAAACAAACGGTAGATCGTTCAAAACAATAAACATGAAAAAAATGATGAAAGGTAAAAAAAAACTATGGTAAGAATGTTACTGGGAGTGAAAAATGGAGGGAAAGCGAGAGGGTAGAAAGAAGGAGGAGGATGGGTGGGTGAGGGCCGGGGAGATAATGGATGCATCAGCAAAGGTGGGAGACTGATCCAGTGAGTTGAAATACTTGGGATATTCGGAGGGGTGACCCTAATGCCAAATCTGACAAATGTACAGAACACATGACATAAAAGCCGGTATTTATAACATTTCTTTTTCACAAGGGCGACGATCTGTCCGTTTCACCTATCCCATCTGGCTTTATCTCTTTAACTGACAGATGGCCTATCCAGATATTCTTCCAACAATGGTGATATACATGCAGACAAAGAGGCATGGCTGTGAAAATGTAATATCCCGGGACATACTTTGAGTCGAAGCAGACCACTTTTTTTTTCTAGCAAGGGAGCATAACTCTTGGAGACTGTGTAATACCGCAGTTACAATTTGGTTGGGAAACTGGTATTATAATAATGATTTCCAGTTTAATGCCTTTAAGCATAATTTTCAGGATGAGCGAGATACATAGATTGATAGAAAAGCAATGACACAAATTGTTTTAGTAGTTGAGTAACATAAAATTCAGTGCAGTATTACTGTAGGACACAAAATGGCTGCGCCCTTAAACGACGAGATTCAGCGGTTGTCCTACCATAATATCAGGCCTGTTATTCTCCACGGATATGTTTTACCGTTTATCTTCATTTATGCGGGATGGTTCTATACCTGGACAACTGTTTATGGCATGGACGATTACTTTGAAGCCGGCCTGATTGCGTTTGCAATCGTCGGTCTGTTACAGATCTTGACAGCCCTGTTCTGTATGTGGTCCATTGATGTTCGTTGCGCGATGACGTGTTCCAAGGTAATTTGCATTTGCTTAATATACAAGAATTAAAACGTTTTTGAAGTCTGTTTATATTTGTATTTTTAGAAACAACGTGCGTGCTTTTTATCATTGAAATACTTGTAGCTGAAGAGCACGCACATGACATGGTGCTAGTAATATTCAATTGAAGCAGTTCTTCTTCTTCTTCTTCTTTCTTTAGACTGCCGCCTTCATCAAGGTGAAGATTCTGCAGACAATTATTAACTGTGCCTAAGCAATTTTGCCAGGAAAGACCCTTTTGTCAATCGTGGGATCTTTAACGTGCACACCCAATGTAGTGTACACGGGGGGAGGGTTCGGACACCGAAGAGAGTCTGCACACAAAGTTGACTCTGAAATAAATTTCCGCCGAACCTGGGATCGAACTCACGCTGACAGCGGCCAACTGAATACAAATCCAGCGCGCTACCAACTGAGCTATATCCCCGCCCAGTTTGCTAAAGTCAAGATCCCAAGATACACCAGAGGGCACCACAGGCAGAAGGTATCGTCCACTGGACTACTACTATCACAGAAAGACTACAAGGTACGTCACTCACCTTCGAGTCTTCTGTGTTCTTGGAGTCGCTTCCTGAGGAAAAATATTGTTCAAGACGGTTTGCCTCTTCCTACAGTCTGTGTAAGGTCAAATGAATACAGTTGAATGATTGTTTGAACTGTATGTACCTTTAATTTTCAGCTTCCGTCCCTTGCAGGTTGTTTTTAACCATCATTTGGACGAATCTTCGTTTGCGAGCCGCTAATATCCACTTCGTTTCAAATCATGCATCCGCACCGAATATGCATACCAGCGCTCATTGGTTAATAACAGGATATTCGATGATTATTTTCCCGTGGGTAGCTTCCCTTTGCTGCACAATATTTACATATGTTTTAGACCAATGAGCGCTGGTATGCATATTCGGTGCGGATGCATGATTTGAAACGAAGTGGATATTAGCGGCTCGCAAACAAAGATTTGTCCAAATGATGGTTAAAAACAACCTGCAAGGGACGGAAGCTGAAAATTAAAGGTACATACAGTTCAAACAATCATTCAACTGTATTTATTTGACCTTACACAGACTGTAGGAAGAGGCAAACCGTCTTGAACAATATTTTTCCCCAGGTAGCGACTCCAAGAACACAGAAGACTCGAAGGTGAGTGACGTACCTTGTAGTCTTTCTGTGATAGTAGTAGTCCAGTGGACGATACCTTCCGCCTGTGAGGGCACACGACAGTACAAGACTACCGGTCCAGGACTCCCACAGAACATCGTTCTTCCCATCAGCCACCCACTTCTGCTATTACATCCCTCAAGAGGCTGTCAGTGCCAGCTCCCCCAGGCCTTGAGCCCTGGCTCGGAGAAGATCTATAGATCATAAACAGATCGAATAACCAAAGGGAAGTAAGCGCTCTAAATGCATACGACAAGTGTAATGGAGTAAGCGAGAGTTATACGGAACCAATCTCCTGGCATGTGACCTGAGATAATAACAAGCATTAAAATGAACAAGCGACTTTCTTCATCAAAATAATAGAGATCATAAACATCTCTGTTGAAAACCCACTGTCCTCTCCCCCTCCCTCCCCACCACCTCTCCATCCATCCTCAACCACAAGAAATCAGTAGGATTAGTAGTACAGATGTATAAGAAATTAATCTATAACCTTTGGCAGCTTTGCTCTGTGTTGTTCGTCCTGTTTGTGATGTTTCGTCTGGGCCCAGATGCTGCGTTAGGTAGCACTGGGTGGGTCGCTAGCCCTGGGCCTGAAAATGTCACAGGTCTGTTTCTTTCAGGCAAGAATTGATAGCAGTGCAAGACATATATGAGTGTATATGAAACGGGTCAATGACTAGCAATGCAAGAATTAAACACTATTGGTTGATAGTGATACCGAAAAGATCATCTGCACAGGTCGGTAAACAGCCATGAACAGCCAATCAGATTGGCAGCTGTGTGGCCGCCATTTTGGAAGAATTATTGTTCTGCAAAAATGTAGCTTTTAAATTTAATGTTATTCTACATAATCCAATTATGTATTGTAATGCTCAGTTTTTCATGGTTTGTTTGGTTGTTTGTAATTTGTAGGTGGATGACCTATGTAAAGCTATTGTTTGTTTTGAAAATTGTTTGTAATTAACAGGTGGATGACCCGCACAAAGCGACATGGCTGAAGGTGGTGCCCACCCCAAACAACGGGTCCACAGAACTCATCAGGCTTCACCGTGGAAACGTGAGTCAGATTTTGTTCTGGGATAAAGTGTGAAGAACCTGCTTTGGCTTGGAGGATATCAAATGCCAAGCGACAGTAGATTGCGATGCTCATGCAGTTTTAGTGTGTGTGTGTTTGCACACAAATGAAGAATAACTTTGATGATAAAAAGTCATGGTATGTACTGGTAATTGTAGTAAGGCTTTTCTACTGATTCTTGCCAAGTCGTCTGTGGGTGCAGGTGTTTCTTTTGATCACAGAATTTTCAAAGTATGCATTAAGTAAGTGAACATAGATGCTACTGCCGCTGTATTTTATGTGACTGGCAGTGATTCCACTTGAGACCGTACAAATACTACAATTGTACCTGAAACCAACGGACACCCTTCATTTGGAACTAGTCAAAAAGTCGTGAGAGGGATTCTTTGGTTAATTTGACAAGTAAAGGGACAATTCAAAATTGGATTTCATGGGACTGGAAGGTGTCCCCTCGTCAGAGAAACCTAAAATTACACCTACCACTGTATGTTTGGTATACATGACACTTGTCCATTTTGAAAATGATGAGCAATGTTTGTTTTTTCATTTTATAATTTCTTCATATTTTATGTTTCAGAAGGAGGAAGGAGAAGAGCTGTGGTTCCAGTTCCAGAAGACCAAGTACCTGTATGACGGGGATGAAAAGAAGCAGTTTGTTCACGTCACCTTCCCCATCGACCACTCTGTCAACTTCTACATGGACTGGAAGGGCTACCAAGACGACGAGGAGGTTGCCGCTGCGGAGAAAAAATTCGGCATCAACCAGTAATTGCTCTTTTGGTTTTTATCCTTTTTTCACGCTTTTACTCAGAGGGGTTTTGATGGAGGATGCTTAGCTTTTGTTCGAAAAATGTTGAGTTTAATGAAGTTCTGTGCACGTGGAAGTTATTGACAAATGACATCCACTAGAAACGTACAAATGTTGTCACATCTTCTGCATGTCTCCCAAGAGCTGACAAGGAATATTGAGAACTGAATTTGTCTCGGCTGCTTTGTCAAATCAGTCGCAGAAAATTACTTGTTTGTTTGTTTGTTTGCCTAACGCCCAGCCGACCACGAAGGGCCATATCAGGGCGGTGCTGCTTTGACATATAACGTGCGCCACACACAAGACAGAAGTCGCAGCACAGGCTTCATGTCTCACCCAGTCACATTATTCTAACACCGGACCAACCAGTCCTAGCACTAACCCCATAATGCCAGACGCCAGGCGGAGCAGCCACTAGATTGCCAATTTTAAAGTCTTAGGTATGACCCGGCCGGGGTTCGAACCCACGACCTCCCGATCACGGGGCGGACGCCTTACCACTAGGCCAACAGTGCCGGTACTTGTAAGGTTATGAAGACTGTGCATGTATCTGTATCGTGTATCATTAAGTAATAAGTATGTTGTTTTTTCAGTATCTTTTTCTGCTTTAGTACATATCGAACTTGGTAATGACATGCTGTAAAGAGATACTGTGTTTTGACAGTTTGGTCATAAGAATATTACGTCTTAGCAGCTTTGTACACTGAACAGTGTTCTCCGTGTGTTTCAGGATGGTGATGGACATTCCACGTTTTGCAGAGTTGTTCAGCGAGAGAGCCACCGCACCTTTCTTTGTTTTCCAGGTTGGTACTGTTGCTGACAGTGTTTAGCTTTGCACAGCCATTCTTTATTATGAAAGGCATAGTATGGCAGTAGCCATTTTGAAGACATTTTCTGGTAAATTTAACCTTAAAGAGTTCAAGGGACATTCGCTGTGATGTAATTTAGACACACCTGCATTGATTAGCTCGAAAATGCTTCGCAACTATGTCATTTAATTGAATGAATGTTATTAGTCAAACAGTAACAGTCTGGCAACTCTTTGTTCATCGTCACATTCGTAGAGGCAGACAAAAACTGTTGGATTAGGGAATTCAAAGCTGTAATCTGGTGAATGTGTGCTAACTCTATTCATGTTCACTGTTCACAGGTGTTTTGTGTGGGTCTGTGGTGTCTGGACGAGTACTGGTACTACAGCGTGTTCACGCTATTCATGTTCACTGTTCACAGGTGTTTTGTGTGGGTCTGTGGTGTTTGGACGAGTACTGGTACTACAGCGTGTTCACGCTATTCATGTTCACTGTTCACAGGTGTTTTGTGTGGGTCTGTGGTGTTTGGACGAGTACTGGTACTACAGCGTGTTCAAGCTATTCATGTTCACTGTTCACAGGTGTTTTGTGTGGGTCTGTGGTGTTTGGACGAGTACTGGTACTACAGCGTGTTCACGCTATTCATGTTCACTGTTCACAGGTGTTTTGTGTGGGTCTGTGGTGTTTGGACGAGTACTGGTACTACAGCGTGTTCACGCTATTCATGTTCACTGTTCACAGGTGTTTTGTGTGGGTCTGTGGTGTTTGGACGAGTACTGGTACTACAGCGTGTTCACGCTATTCATGCTGATTGCCTTTGAGGCAACGTTAGTGCAGCAACAGCTTCGCAACATGGCCGAGATTCGCAAGATGGGCAACAAACCATATCTCATCCAGGTAAGTGCTGTTAAGATAATTTAAGTCAGAGATCAGATTATTCCTCTTTTTTGACAGCTCCTGGTACTCCCTGTGGTATGAATAGTTTGACACGTTTCATTGATTGTGAAGCTTATAACAGCCCCATTCAGGGAGATGAAAATCTATTGAGATCTTGACATTTTTGTCTCATTTTGAAACTAGTGAACCTGTTTTCCTACGTTTTAATATACCAGTATTAAAACGTTTTTGGAGTCTTGTTTATATTTGTATTTTTAGAAACAACGTGCGTCCTTTTTTTTCATTGAAATACTTGTAGCTGAAGAGCACGCACATGGGGCTAGTAATAACTAATATTCAATTGAAGCAGTTTGCTTGAGTCAGGATCCCACGATACACCAGAGAGCACACAACAGTACAAGACAATTTTTCATTCTAATTTCTGATAAGTGGCTTGTGCAATTGGTGCCAGCGTAAGGTTTTTGTAGTTACCTTTTTTCTACTGAATTGCTCAGTATAGTCAAACTTGTTGTTACAACCACCTCTCGAGAACACAAGCACCCCAAAGAAACCCTGTCAGGCTTTTTGAGTCACTTGAGAAAAAGTGACTCTATGTAATCGGTCAGTGTTAGTCTGTCCGGCCGGCCGGCCGGCCGTCCGTAGACACCACCTTAACGTTGGACTTTTCTCGGAAACTATCAAAGCGATCGGGCTCATATTTTGTTTAGTCGTGACCTCCAATGACCTCTACACTTTAACGATGGTTTCGTTGACCTTTGACCTTTTTCAAGGTCACAGGTCAGCGTCAAAGGAAAAATTAGACATTTTATATCTTTGACAAAGTTCATCGGATGTGATTGAAACTTTGTAGGATTATTCTTTACATCAAAGTATTTACATCTGTAGCCTTTTACGAACGTTATCAGAAAAACAAGGGAGATAACTAGCCTTTTCTGTTCGGCAACACACAACTTAACGTTGGGCTTTTCTCGGAAACTATAAAAGTGACCGGGCTCAAATTTTATGTGAACGTGACTCATTGTGTTGTGAATAGCAATTTCTTCCTGTCCATCTGATGCCTCATATAATATTCAGAACTGCGAAAGTGACTCGATCGAGCGTTTGCTCTTCTTGTTCTCTCTATAATTGACCTTTCCATAGCGACCACCTGTCCATAACAACCAGTTCTGGTTGGTCCTTTGTGTAGTCCTTATCCACCTGTCTATAACAACCAGTTCTGGTTGGTCCTTTGTGTAGTCCTTATCCACCTGTCTATAACAACCAGTTCTGGTTGGTCCTTTGTGTAGTCCTTATCCACCTGTCTATAACAACCAGTTCTGGTTGGTCCTTTGTGTGGTCCTTATCCACCTGTCTATAACAACCAGTTCTGGTTGGTCCCTTGTGTAGTCCTTATCCACCTGTCTATAACAACCAGTTCTGGTTGGTCCTTTGTGTGGTCCTTATCCACCTGTCTATAACAACCAGTTCTGGTTGGTCCTTTGTGTGGTCCTTATCCACCTGTCCATAACAACCAGTTCTGGTTGGTCCCTTGGTTGGTCCCTTGTGCGGTCCTCATGGACAGGTTAGGCTGTATTTACTCAACAGAGATCATCAGATAATCTGGAGTAAGTATGTTAGCAATTTCTTTTATGGCTACAGGTCTGCAGATAATGTTATTGTTTATATCATTGTACAGTGTACTGTCTTTGTACTTGCAGGTTTACCGCAATAGGAAATGGATCAAGGTGATGACCGACACTCTCATTCCTGGAGACATCGTTTCCATCAGTAAGGCTTCCTTCTCTGTGTGTAATTCTCTACAGCTCTATCTGTCGTGCTGTATTTATTGTCCTCTTCTGTAAGCTCTGATTTGCAGAAGAGACAGTTGTATGGAGAAGTGATTTGTTGTAACCTTTCACAACCTTTCACATTTTGATGGGGAGAAGGGGGTCTTGGCTTTTCAAAAATACATGTGAACAAATATGTTCAGCTTTCATCTTGAATGTTGTGATAATTGTATTTATTGGCTTATCTTCCACCCAAGATATGTTATGCTCTTTGTTGATTACAAGCTTTTTCGAAAGAGCTAACAGTATTTAGGTGTTCATGAAGAGTTGGAATATCTGTCTTAAAGGTCCTTGTCTACATTTTTATACCGAAATCGCCATTTGACCATTAAAATGCAGAGTCTATTATCTACAAATATCAACAATACACCCCCTTTCGATCAGGAAAGACGAAGCCAGTGTAGCCGTTTGAAAATTCATTGTAGTATTTCAGCGTAGTACTCATAGTAGGATATCCTTATTTGGAAAATGCCAAGCGCAAAACTCCTCTCAAATCCCGTGCATTTCGTGCGTTTAAAAAAAAGCGTGGACAGCGCTCCAGTGTCAAACTGTTGCTGCACTTGTTTGGGCGTGGCTATACAGTATAAGCATAGTGACATGAATTTGTTTGGTCAGTATTTTTAGGCAAAGCACATGTTCTCAGCAAACAGAAAACAAAATATTGGAAGCGTGAGTCACGCTACCCAAAAATAAAATCTTTTTTTGCTTATATTTTTTTTCTATAACTTTTTTCCCCCATGGTTCATTAATCATCTGACATAACTTATTAGCGAAATCTAACCATATTAAGATTATTGAAAAAAAGCAAACATGTAGACCACCACCTTTAAGGAGTTAAGGCAGTCCTTAATGGAGAGTGAAGTTGACTTCCCAGAGACTTCAATATTCACAAAGTCTTTTTTTAAGGGAAAATTCACTGCCAAAGCTTCGTGCAGCGAGCTTTATGAAGTAGACTTGACAAAGCCAATTCCGCCCAATCATTGTTACTTTATTTGCTTTCTTGTTCTTGTGTTATGGCATTTCAAGGAGTGTGACTGTTTCAGCGCGGTCGCAAGATGACAAGACATTGCCGTGTGACATGTTGCTGCTGAGGGGTCCCTGCATTGTTGACGAGTCCATGCTGACTGGAGAGTCTGTGCCTGTCATGAAAGTAAGTCACGGCTGTAGCCAAGAATCACATGCAGGGAGTAAAACAGGAAGGGTGGCTTGGGAGGGGGGAGGGTGGTGTGGGTAGGTATGGGAGGAGGGGGGGGGGAGGGGTATGGTAGAGCTTGGGGAATGTGGTGGTGAAATGGGGGCAGAAAGTATCGTTCCGGTTTTTACATTTAGTCAAGTTTTGACTAAATGTTTTAACATAGAGGGGGAATCGAGACGAGGGTCGTGGTGTATGTGTGTGTCTGTCTGTGTGTGTGTGTAGAGCGATTCAGACTAAACTACTGGACCGATCTTTATGAAAATTTACATGAGAGTTCCTCGGAGTAATATCCCCGGACGTTTTTTTTCATTTTTTCGATAAATGTCTTTGATGACGTCATATCCGGCTTTTTGTAAAAGTTGAGGCGGCACTGTCACACCCTCATTTTTCAATCAAATTGATTGACATTTTGGCCAAGGAATTTTTGACAAAGGCCGGACTTTGGTATTGCATTTCAGCATGGAGGCTTAAACATTAATTAATGACTTTGGTCATTTAAAAATCTGAAAATTGTAAATATAATAATTTTTTTATAAAACGATCCAAATTTACGTTCATCTTATTCTTCATCATTTTCTGATTCCAAAAACATATAAATATGTCATATTCGGATTAAAAACAAGCTCTGAAAAATAGAATTTTAAAAATTATGATCAAAATTAAATTTTCGAAATTGATTTAGAAACAATTTCATCTTATTCCTTGTCGGTTCCTGATTCCAAAAACATATAGATATGATATGTTTCGATTAAAAACACGCTCAGAAAGTTCAAACGAAGAGAGGTACAGAAAAGCGTGCTATGCAGCACAGCGAAACCACTACCGCGCGAAACCGTCTTGTCAGTTTCACTGCGTTTTGCACGAGCAGCGGACTATGGTCATTGTGAAAAAATGCAGTGCGTTCAGTTTCATTCTGTGAGTTCCACAGCTTGACTAAATGTAGTAATTTCGTCTTACGCGACTTTTTTTCTTTTCTTCCTGTGATGATGTCATTGGGGGGGGGGGGGGGGGGGGGGGGGGGGGAGGGGGGGAATGTGCTGTGGGAGAAAGGCATTTGTTGACTTTATTTGTCCTTTTATGATGAGTGTACATGTGTGTGTTTCTGTTATTTTGGTGTGTGCTTGCATGTGTGTTGTGGGATGTAGTTTTGTGTGTGTTTCTGTTATTTTGGTGTGTGCTTGCATGTGTGTTGTGGGATGTAGTTTTGTGTGTGTGATTGTTTGCATGCTGGTGCTTGTTCACTCAAAAGCAGTAAGAAAGCAGAAGCTATGCATTCTCCCTGAACTGTTCCACATCTTACACTATTTCGCCTGGACTTACGTTATAAGCTTGTCCAAACATCACTGTTATGTGTTTGCTTGCAGGAGCCAGTGGAACAGATAGAGGGAGACCACATACTGGACATAGAGCTGGACGGCAAACTGCACGTTCTGTTTGGCGGCACCAAGGTGGTTCAACACACCCCTCCTGGCAAGACAGGGCCGGGGCTCAAAGGTAGACAACTTCTTACTCTGATCTTGAGGATTTGGGGCATTGTTGTGAGACCTTTAGTGGTCTGAAAAAATGTGGTTAAAAAAGAGAGTTTTAGAATGGCGGCGACTTTGTGAAGAAAACAAAATATGTGAAAATAGGGCTCCAAATTAGAAAAGCTATGCATGCTGGGAGTTTATGGTTTATAATACTTTTAACTGGGTTGAAAATGGTTATTGTGGTTATGTTACAAGTTACTTTTGTGTGCAGAAAGAAAGAACAGAATAAATCAAGGAAGCTGTAACTTTATTTTTAATTTTGTATTTTGCAGTCACAGATAGTTGTATATTAGGCAAAAAAAAAAAAATTGTCTGTTTCTGGTAACATGGCTAAAAAAAATAGGGTCGGTAGGTCGGGATTTTTTTTTTAATTTTTTTATTTTTTTTTTTTTACCCCAAATGTAGACCAATAAAACTAACTTTAAAAATTGCGCAAAGAGACTGGATTCACTATACATAGAGACAAGACACTCAACACATTTACAAATCGTCAGCGGACTTTCGTTTTCACACGTTTTTGTTGTTCATTTTCTCACCCTGTCCTTTACCACCAAAAAAAGAAAACAAACAAATTTTGAGTTTGGAAAAAAAAAGTTTAGGGTCGGCGCCGAAATTTAGGGTCGGTCGGGTGACCAGAAACAGACAATTTTTTTTTGTTGGCCTTAGACCCGAAAGCTGTGCCACCAGTTAAATCATCATAAAAACCAAATTATGGAAATTAACACTCCCCATATAATACAGCGAACTTTCTTGTGTATTTTGCAGCCAGTGACAACGGCTGTATAGCCTACGTACTGCGTCACAGTTTCAACACGTCTCAGGGGAAGCTACTGCGCACCATCCTGTTTGGTGTCAAGAGAGTGACGGCCAATAACCTAGAGACATTCTTTTTCATCATGTTCCTGCTGGTCTTCGCGATCGTGGCTGCCTCCTACGTCTGGATCAAGGGTGAGCAGACTTGTAGACATTTCTGGTCATGATTTTTTGTGTGTGTTCCAGGTTCATCGATGATTGGAATGATAGCCTTGTAATGATGCTGCTATTTTTCAAAATGACAACAAGAAAATCTGCAATTTTCAGACGTTTTAGTCAGTCTCAGTTGTCATCATTCACCCTTTCACCCTCGAAAAGGTTGGGCAATTAATTGTGCTCGATATGAGGGCAAGTTTTCAGCATCTCCCATCATCATTTTCTCATTGTGTTAAAGCTTGTCTGCAAGAGTGCTGTGTGTTTCTCCTCCTCCTCCTCCAGCGTTCCAGAATTGTCTGGTTACGTGTGAGCTCGTTTGCCCATTTGGGTTCCCCACACTATACTTTGAGAGCATAGTCAGCTTCACTCCGCTTTTGTTGAGTAGGCATGCTGGGTATTTTTGTGTTTCCATAACCCACCGAACTCTGACATGGATTACAGGATCTTTTCCATGCGCACTTGGTCTTGTGCTTGCGTGTACACACGAAGGGGGTTAAATCACTTAGCAGGTCTGCACATAAGTTGACCTGGGAGATCGGAAAAATCTCCACTCTTAACCCACCAAGCGGCAGCGACCGGGATTCGAACTCACGACCTCCCGATTAGGAGGCCGACGTCTTGCCACTGCGCCCGTCTGTGTGTTTCTTATTGATCAGAGATGAGATTCTTCCTCCTTTTTGACTGCTCCTCTAATTGTGCTTTACTTTAAGAGTGGAGTTTTGATTTGTTTGTAATGTTTCTATGCCAGTAGTGGCCTTCAGCATGTGCGTTTTTGTTTGGATTGTCTAGTCAGTGTTCTCTTCTGAAGATTTGCTCAGGTTCTGTTTTTAAAAATGCTGCAGTTACGTTGTTACTTGAGAACTTAAAATGTGTGCGGTCTGTGTAGTAAAATGCACTAAAGCCTCTGCACGCAGCAGTTTGGGAGACAATCAAAGATTTTTACAATGAAAAGAACACTGAAAAAGATTTATATGTCAAAACAAACCCACCTACAGTGGAACCGCTCTTTTCAAACCTCCAAAGATGTGCAAAAGTTGGGTCTTTCTTCTTCTTTTCTTCTTCTGCGTTCGTGGGCTGAAACTCCCACGTGCACTCGTGGTTTGCACGAGTGGAATTTTACGTGTATGATCGTTTTTACCCCGCCATTTAGGCAGCCATACGCCGCTTTCGGAGGAAGCATGCTGGGTGTTTTCGTGTTTCTATAACCCACCGAACTCTGACATGGATTACAGGATCTTTTTCGTGCGCACTTGGTCTTGTGCTTGCGTGTACACATGGGGGTGTTCGGACACCGAGGAGAGTCTGCACACAAAGTTGACTCTGAGAAATAAATCTCTCGCCGAACGTGGGGACGAACTCACGCTGACAGCGGCCAACTGGATACAAATCCAGCGCGCTACCGACTGAGCTACATCCCCGCCCCATTGGGTCTTATAATGGGGAAGTCTTTGAGTGGAGATCAGTTTACACATGTTATGCACAGAAAATAAGAAAAGGGGGGTTTCACTGTATTGAAAAAGATTTAAATGATAAGACAACCCCCATAACACAGACAAATGTATATCATTGCCATTTGTGTTGATGTTGCTTCAGGCACAGAGAACCCAAAACGTAACCGCTACAAGCTGTTCCTGGAGTGTACGCTGATCCTGACGTCAGTGGTCCCCCCTGAGCTACCCATCGAGCTGTCACTGGCCGTCAACACATCTCTCCTGGCGCTCACCAAGCTCTGTGAGTGTCACCTCTTTCTTTTGTGTTGTCTTTAAAGATGCATCCCTACTCATGTTAACATGGTTTGTCTCCAGGCTTTTATACAAGATCAGAGCATCTCGCTGTGATGACAGATCGAAATCTCATTGATGCTTACATTTGTCATGATCCGCAAACTTCGACCATTATTTTTAATATCCACTGAGACTCAGTATGTAACTCTTCATCTCTGTGTGTTATCCTAACTATTACCAAGTAATTCCTGGTATTTATTGAATTTCATGAACAGACACAGGTCTTTTTTATTTCATGGCTACTTCTCTTTTTTATTCAGATGTGTACTGCACAGAACCGTTCAGGATACCATTTGCGGGCAAGATTGATATATGTTGCTTCGACAAGACCGGGACGCTGACCAGTGATAATCTGGTGGTAGAGGGCGTCACTGGGTTAGGGTGAGTTCTGTCATCATGGTTATGTTTTTTAAGGAATTGTCTTCTGCTTGAGGCAGCTCGGTGAGTGACAAATTCAAGAAGCTCTGAGTTGATGTCATGACTCCTTTGGCTGCATATGTATCCCACAAACACTTTTTTATTATTACATGGCTTCCGCCAAACTGTCAGCAACACTTTCTACATCATGCAAAGGGCATACTGGCTCTTTCTTGTAAGAAGTTTGTGGTTTCATGAATCACAGTATGAGAGAAACATGTAAATATGTTTGGAGGAACAAAGGTATCTTCAGGCCTGGGAATGATATGGCTTTCGTTGTAAATACGACGAAGTCCTTTTCTAATTGTGTAAGAAAAGAGCCTCCGTGTGCCCTTAAAAATGCTTAAAACACAACATTTTCCCGTCAGTACGCCCAAACCACTTTTACTCATCCCAGGCCGGTATTTTTCACTGCATAGCAGTTAGCACCACACCATTAGAGGTAGCTCGCTGAGCAGTATAAAGCCTGCATGTCCATTTAAATCTTGTGAAACTGAAAAAAAGGTTGACTTACTTCTGGATGTTTCTATTGCATGTAGATCAGTATTGATTCATTCTTTTTTTTTCTTCCTCAGAAAGGGAACAGAGATGATAGCAGCAGCAGACGCACCACTCCACACAGTACAGGTGCTGGCGACCTGCCACTCCTTGGTCCAACTGGAAGATGAGATGGTTGGAGATCCACTGGAGAAAGCCACGCTCAAGGCCGTGGAATGGAACCTTACTAAAGGTGGGCTGGTTTACCTGTATTGTCAACAGAATAACGTTTTGTGGGTGCCATTTGCCTTGTACAACTGCAATGTGAAATGGAAAATTGTGGAAATTGCAGTGACATTTGAACTCCAGATGAGTGTTTGGTGAAAGAATTGGTATTTTATTTTGGTCTGAGAGGGCTTTTTCTCATTCTTTTCAGCTTCTTCTTCTTCAGCGTTCCAGAAATTCTGGTGACATGTGAGCTTGTTTGCCCATTTGAGTTCTCCACACTATACTCTTGAGAGCATAGTCAGCTTCACTCCGCTTTCGTTGGGTAGGCATGCTGGGTATTTTCATGTTTCCATAAGCCACCAAACTCCGACATGGATTACAGGATCTTTTCCGTGCGCACTTGGTCTTGTGCTTGCGTGTACACACGAAGGGGGTTAAGTCACTAGCAGGTCTGCACATAAATTGACCTGGGAGATCAGAATAATCTCCACTCTTAACCCACCAGGCGGCAGCGACCGGGATTCGAACTCATGACCTCCCGATTAGGAGGCCAACGTCTTACCACTGCGCCACTTTGCCCGTCGTTTCTTTTCAGCATTTTGATAACAGAGAAAACAAAAAACCCGTTTACATGTAAAAGTGCAGAGAGAATGGATTTCTTGAAGACTAAGAATCCTTACATCACAGGCACATTTTTAACATATTTTGTTATCAGGAAGACAGCATAACATTGCTGCCAAATGGGAATTCACATGTCAGGTCTGTCTCCTTTCAGGTGAGGCAGTGATCCCATTAAAGGGGCGGAGCCACGGACTGAAGATCTTCCATCGCTATCACTTCTCCAGTGCTCTCAAACGTATGTCAGTCATCGTAGGCCACACCCCCGCAGGCAGCACAGAAACTCACTACATGGCCACAGTGAAGGGAGCGCCTGAAACTCTCAAAGACATGGTAGGTGTGATTCCCCCGAAATCGGCGTATGCTGCCTGAATGGCGGGTTAAAAACGGTCATACACGTAAAAATCCACTCGTGCTAAAAACATGAGGGAACGTGGGAGTCGAAGCCCATGAACAAAGAAGACATGGTAGGTGTGATAATGATATGGTAATGGTATGCATGTCAGTCATTGTAGGCCACACCCCCACTGTGAAGGATATTCTGGGATAGTTGGCGAAAAACACAGTATGGTCTCTTGGCGAAGTGCCTCTGAAAGCCTTAGTGGTTTCTAGTTTCCTTTTGCATTTTTGTGAGGGAATGTGTGCCTCATCCATTTATAGTTTAAGTTTGCAACGCCCATTTATCATGATACATGTGCAGTGGAGCCTGTCAAAACAACCACCCACACAATTGACAAAACATATTTGTGGTTATATACGTGTGGTTGTCATGGAAAGGTGAAGTACGTTGTCAGAGATCCCTTTGGGCTGTGCTTATGTTTTGGGCAGGCGGTCAGTATCGAGAGTCGACAGAAAAGGTTCCACTAGTTTCTTCAGGTGTTTGTTATTTGAGTCCCAGTGATTCAGAGTTAAGTATGGACAGAAAGACCTAGTGAATGATGCAGATATTCTCAGTGCGTACGCTGTTGGTGTGTTTTCAGTTTAAACACATCCCAGACAACTACGAGGAGGTGTACCTGGCCATGGCTAGACGGGGAGCCAGGGTGCTGGCACTGGGGTACAAGGATATCGGTGCTCTCAGTCACCAACAGGTTGGTTGGTTTTCTTTCTTTGTATGTGTTTTTTGTAGATAATGGGAAGATAACTGTACTGATAATCTGATGATTTCGTACTTTCATCATACCGTCCTGAAGAAGGCAGTTTATCGCTGCCGAAATATTGATGAAGAACATACCAAACCTGGTTTCCTGTTGTGTCCTCTTTTTTTGGATAGATAACTGTACTGCTGTGAACTAAAATTATTCTAATGCAATTTGAGAATAGAATTTGGTCAGCTTTTCCTTTACCCAAAGCTTGTCAGATAGAAAAGAAGTGTACCAACCTAAACTAAGGTAGAAAAGAAGTGTACCAACCTAAACTAAGGTAGAAAAGAAGTGTACCAACCTAAACTAAGGTAGAAAAGAAGTGTACCAACCTAAACTAAGGTAGAAAAGAAGTGTACCAACCTAAACTAAGGTAGAAAAGAAGTGTACCAACCTAAACTAAGAAAGAAAAGCCTACTGAAGAATATACTGACGGAAGCAGAGAAGACAAAATAAGAAACTAGAAGAAAAGTTAGTCTTACCTCAGTATTTTACCACATACCCCACACCCCCCACATCCTCATTGTTTACTGGCCTAGCCTCCTGCACTAATTCAAACACAGCTCACACTTGCGTCAGTCGAAAACGATTCAACCTGACTATGAACTAATTCACGTGCATCGAGAATCTCTCGTCACAAGCATTCTCTGACTCAGCACTTTCGTGCCCCATTCATTCGTCACACTAACATTTGTGACAGTATCCCTGTTCTACCCACAGATGCGAGAGTTGGTGCGGGACCAGGTGGAAAAAGGTCTGACGTTTGCCGGCTTCGTCATCATCTCCTGTCCCCTCAAATCCGACTCCAAGGCCGCCATCAAAGAGATTCTCCACTCTTCGCACTACGTGAGTTTCAACTTGGTCACTGACGGACAAAACCATGGTGGCAGTCATTTTGAAATTTTAAATAGCATGGACTGTGGAGTAAAATTTACTTGACGAGGTTGAATATCAGTGATGTCACCACGCTTGCAGAAAATGTGAAATGTGTAAGAGCATGAAGTAAATGTGCAATTAACTAGGATAATTGTAAATGATGCCAATATGTTGATGATACCATGTATGTAAAAATAGTTGCAGAAACTTAGTGAATTTGAATAGGATGTTGAAAGCATTGTGCTTTACTAGCATACTTTAATCATGTGACTCTACACGTCAGGTGTCGATGATCACGGGGGACAACCCCCTGACAGCATGTCACGTGGCCAAAGAACTACGCATCACCAGGAAGGAAACCACTCTCATTCTCTCACCGCCAAACAGACAGGGTAAGTTGCGTGCTATCAGTGTCTTGTCTTCTTCAGTCTCACTTATTTTGCAGTGTGTTGTCTTTACACCCCCGGTATAGGGGTGTGTATAGGATTCGGTCGATGTGTTTGTTTGTTTGTTTGTGTGTTTGTGTTCGCATATAGATCTCAAGAATGAACGGACCGATCGTCACCAAACTTGGTGAACAGGTTCTATACATTCCTGAGACGGTCCTTACAAAAATTGGGACCAGTCAAACACACGGTTAGGGAGTTATTGGTGGATTAAGATTCTACAAGGACTTATAGAGGGACATATTAATGGTCAAAGGGAAATAACCTTCTCAGTTGGTGGCAGTGAGAATGGTTATTTCCCTTTGACCAACGGGGGTGTTTTTTTTACCTCGGAGGAATTTCTTGTTCTGTTGTGGTAATTACAGCCATTATGGGATGTCAGTGCGCATGGGCAACTGGTTAACAATTTTGGCACAAAGAAAGTCTTTGCCTGGACTGAAGCAGAGATCTTTGAGTTTTATCACAGGTTAAAAAGAACAAGGGCAGAAGGGATGTAAGATGAAGGAACATCCATGGTGTTAACTCAGCAAGATGCTTCATGGCTGCCATCTTGGCATTTGGTAAAAATAGAACCCAAAACAACAAAAAAAGAAAATCCCAGCAGCAAGGAAAAGTTTATGAGTCAAAGAGGGGGCAGATCCAAACTCTTTAACACGTTTTCACTGGCGTACTTTTTCTTGGTTGCGATAATTTCTGCCTTTCTCTTTGTTGCGATAATTTCTGCCTTTCTCTTTGTTGCGATAATTTCTGCCTTTCTCTTTGTTACGATAATTTCTGCCTTTCTCTTTGTTAAGATCATTTCTGCATTCTATGTGACTGTTTTAATTGCGTGCTGCATCAGCGTATGCCAGTTATAAAAGTCTGTCGTGTTTACTTTCAGATTCAGACTGGCACTGGCAGAGCATTGATGACAAGACAACGGAACCATTGGATGAGAAGAATCTTCGCAAAAACATCTTCCCCAAATATGATCTCTGTCTTATTGGCGAGGTGAGAGAGAGAGAGTGAGAGAGGTAGAGGGAGAGAGAGAGGGAGGGAGAGAGAGCGAGAGGGAGGGAGGGAGGGAGGGAGGGAGGGAGGGAGAGAGGGGTAGAGAGAGAGAGAGAGAGAGAGGGAGAGGGAGGGAGAGAGAGGGAGAGGGAGAGGGAGGGAGGGAGGGAGGGAGGGAGGGAGGGAGGGAGGGAGGGAGGGAGGGAGGGAGAGAGAGAGGGAGAGAGAGAGAGAGAGGGAGAGAGACACAGACGGGAAGGGTGACAGACAGACAGGGAGGGGAAGGGAGAGGGAGAAGAGGAGACAGACAGTCATAGATAGACAGGCAGAAATGACATGTCTATGAAAGAGTAAGAGTGTGTGCACACATACATTATGTTGTATGTCGGTAGGTGTATGTGTCATGTGACTTCTCTTGATGGTGGAGAATGTATCAGTACTCAGGTTATACTTCATTCTATTGAAAAGCTTAAGAAGCAACCCGATGTATGTTTTACAGGCACTTACCTTCCTCCAGTCTTCAAACATCAAACTTCTACGCTTGTTGCTTCCCAACACCAGAGTCTTCGCTAGAGTCGCTCCAAAGCAAAAGGTATGTTCACATTTTTCTTGTATTTTTTTGTTCTATTTGTGATTATCACGACAACAAAATTGAATTGTTTGACATCGTCTCTGAGACATTTCTTCTTTGTGGTTGCACTCCCTTTCTTTTCTGTTTTGGTGGTCTGATGTTTTTTCCCCCAGTCCTCAGCTTAAAAGTGATTTCTTTTTTTCATTTGGCTACATTGATGGAATTGAATATTGGAAGGATGGTTTGATCCTGTGTGACAAAGTGGAAGGATGGTTTGATCCTGTGTGACAAAGTGGAAGGATGGTTTGATCCTGTGTGACAAAGTGGAAGGATGGTTTGATCCTGTGTAACAAAGTGGAAGGATGGTTTGATCCTGTGTAACAAAGTGGAGGGATGGTTTGATCCTGTGTAACAAAGTGGAGGGATGGTTTGATCCTGTGTAACAAAGTGGAGGGATGGTTTGATCCTGTGTAACAAAGTGGAGGGATGGTTTGATCCTGTGTGACACAGTGGAGGGATGGTTTGATCCTGTGTGACACAGTGGAGGGATGGTTTGATCCTGTGTGACACAGTGGAGGGATGGTTTGATCCTGTGTAACAAAGTGGAGGGTTGGTTTGATCCTGTGTGACACAGTGGAGACATGTTTGATCCTGTGAAACAAAGTGGAGGGATGGTTTGATCCTGTGTGACAAAGTGGAAGGATGGTTTGATCCTGTGTAACAAAGTGGAAGGATGGCTTGATCCTGTGTAACAAAGTGGAGGGATGGTTTGATCCTGTGTAACAAAGTGGAGGGATGGTTTGATCCTGTGTAACAAAGTGGAGGGATGGTTTGATCCTGTGTGACAAAGTGGAAGGATGGTTTGATCCTGTGTAACAAAGTGGAGGGATGGTTTGATCCTGTGTAACAAAGTGGAGGGATGGTTTGATCCTGTGTAACAAAGTGGAGGGATGGTTTGATCCTGTGTAACAAAGTGGAGGGATGGTTTGATCCTGTGTAACAAAGTGGAGGGATGGTTTGATCCTGTGTAACAAAGTGGAGGGATGGTTTGATCCTGTGTAACAAAGTGGAGGGATGGTTTGATCCTGTGTAACAAAGTGGAGGGATGGTTTGATCCTGAGCCTGACCAGATCTGAGACGGTGAGCCAAACAGTTTCCACAAGAAGGACTGTGTCTTTAGTATAGAAAGAAGGTGAATACGGTGGGACCCCCCTTTTAAGACCCTCACAAACTGAGAAAATCAGGTCTTAAAAAGGGGCGGGGATGTAGCTCAGTCGGTAGCGCGCTGGATTTGTATCCAGTTGGCCGCTGTCAGCGTGAGTTCGTCCCCACGTTCGGCGAGAGATTTATTTCTCAGAGTCAACTTTGTGTGCAGACTCTCCTCGGTGTCCGAACACCCCCCCGTGTGTACACGCAAGCACAAGACCAAGTGCGCACGAAAAAGATTCTGTAATCCATGTCAGAGTTCGGTGGGTTATAAAAACACGAAAATACCCAGCATGCTTCCTCCGAAAACGGCGTATGGCTGCCTAAATGGCGGGGTAAAAAACGGTCATACACGTAAAAATTCCACTTGTGTAAAAAACACGAGTGTACGTGGGAGTTTCAGCCCACGAACGAAGAAGAAGGTCTTAAAAAGGAGGGAGTCTTAAAATTGAGGTACATTTACACAGCTTATGAACAGAGAGTCTGACAATGCAAGGTCTTAAAAGGGGGGTTCCACTGTATCTTTAACTTTGTGTATGCTTGCAGGAACTGATCATCACGATGCTGAAAGCCCAGGGCTACATCACCTTGATGTGTGGAGACGGCACCAATGACGTCGGAGCTCTCAAGCACGCTGACGTCGGTAAGATGTTCGTTGGAACTCATAACACTAGTTTCACAGAAAAGAGCTTTATAGATCTTTGTTCGTACGTGTATGATATCTGTCTTGAAGCTGTTATTTCTATGACCGTAAGACCTGCCAAATCCAGTGATATTTGGTGAATGAAAAGTTTAATATGTTTTTGATTTTCAGTTCGTTTGCCTGGCACACAGTTAGATTATCCAGCATTTGATGGTGGGGAAGTTAAACAGGAGGTTCTACTGTATTAAATCAGTCTTTATCATTTCTGGTTGTGTCGTTTTCATGACAGTATTATGCTGCAAATTACAGTATGTAAATGACATAATGTTGTCGACAACTATTCTCGCTCTATCTTACAATTCTTAGGTATTGTTCTTGTCTAAATGTTTCTGATGCTATTGACTTGAAAAAATTATGTTTCAATCTGCTGGTGAAACTCACCGAAAAAAGAGTATATGTGGGAAGGTGTTTTTGTTTATTTGTTGCAGGTGTGGCACTGTTGGCTAATGCTCCAGAGAGAATTCCTGACCGCAAAAAGTTCAGACGTGATGAGGTTTGTGTTTTGATTTCTTCTTGTTCCGTGGAGACATCGCTCAGTCGGTAATGCGTCTGGCTTAATTATACATGTACAGTCTGTCACCGTCAGTGTGGGTTCAAGCCTGAGTTTATTGGGATTTATTTCGCAGAATGACCTTTCCATGCACTCTTGTCATCCCTCTGTGCATGATGAAAATCCCAAGTTCATGGGGAAAGTCTCAAGGATTAAGGCAATGTGAGGCAGGAAAATTAAACTTTTAGAATACATATAATAACCTAGTTTTCGGGTAGTTATTGAAGTGACATAAAAAATAAATGAAAATTCTTTGAATACTAATAGACAGAGACTGCCGTTGCTATGGAAACTGGCATAAACAGCCGCCATATTGGATTTGTAGGAAACAGTTTTACAGCAACATCATACATGAGAAAAGCACAAACACTACCTGACTGACTGATCGATTGGTGGATTGATTGATTGACTACCTGACTGACTGTTCGATTGGTGGATTGATTGATTGACTACCTGACTGACTGTTCGATTGGTGGATTGATTGATGGTCCCTGAATATATCAGCTTGTAATAGATAGACTGATTGATTGACTACGTGGTTGACTGATCGATTGGTGGATTGATTGATGGTCCCTGAATATATCAGCTTGTGATAGATAGACTGATTGATTGACTACCTAGCTGACTGATCGATTGGTGGATTGATTGATGGTCCCTGAATATATCAGCTTGTAATAGATAGACTGATTGATTGACTACCTGGCTGACTGATCGATTGATGGATTGATTGATGGTCCCTGAATATATCAGCTTGTGATAGATAGACTGATTGATTGACTACGTGGTTGACTGATCGATTGGTGGATTGATTGATGGTCCCTGAATATATCAGCTTGTGATAGACTGATTGATTGATTGACTACCTGACTGACTGTTCGATTGGTGGATTGATTGATGTTCCCTGAATATATCAGCTTGTGATAGACTGATTGATTGAGTGACTACCTGGCTGACTGATCGATTGGTGGATTGATTGATTGACTACCTGGCTGACTGATCGATTGGTGGATTGATTGATGGTCCCTGAATGTATCAGCTTGTGATAGATAGACTGATTGATTGACTACCTGGCTGACTGATCGATTGGTGGATTGATTGATTGACTACCTGGTTGACTGTTCGATTGGTGGATTGATTGATGGTCCCTGAATATATCAGCTTGTGATAGATAGACTGATTGATTGACTACGTGGCTGATTGTTCGATTGGTGGATTGATTGATGGTCCCTGAATATATCAGCTTGTGATAGATAGACTGATTGATTGACTACCTGGCTGACTGATCGATTGACTACCTGGCTGACTGATCGATTGGTGGATTGATTGATTGACTACCTGGCTGACTGTTCGATTGGTGGATTGATTGATGGTCCTGAATATATCAGCTTGTGATAGACTGATTGATTGACTACCTGACTGACTGATCGATTGGTGGATTGATTGATTGACTACCTGACTGACTGTTCGATTGGTGGATTGATTGATGTTCCCTGAATATATCAGCTTGTGATAGACTGATTGATTGAGTGACTACCTGGCTGACTGATCGATTGGTGGATTGATTGATGGTCCCTGAATATATCAGCTTGTGATAGATAGACTGATTGATTGACTACCTGACTGACTGTTCGATTGGTGGATTGATTGATGTTCCCTGAATATATCAGCTTGTGATAGATAGACTGATTGATTGACTACCTGGCTGACTGATCGATTGGTGGATTGATTGATGGAAGGATGATGAATGCATGGATTTGACTGATTCATATTTTTGCTTTCAGGCTGGAAGCAGTGTTGACGCAGAACCCTCGAGTTCTAACGACAAACTGACTCCAATCACACAGCGCGGTAAACCCACTGGTCGTGCTGCCAAACAACGAGCTATCACCAGGGGAGACAATATGGCCCCTCACCAGGTAAATGACCTTCTCAGTTGTCTTTGTATGTGTATGTCTCGAAGAGAGCAATGTAGTATGTTGATGCTTGAGTTCCACAGAGCTGGCAAGTCACGGCTGTTCCAAGCTTGTTTTTAAGGCCCGCGATGGGGAGTGGTAAAAATAGCCAGCGGCACGATATCACTGCTTGCAGACTGTCAGCCGGCGACTTTGTCTGCGCATCGCCGTTTGCGTTGTGCTGCGAGGCATATCAGCGCAGTTCAACGTTGCCAGAGACCAAAGAAGCGCTTTACTCTACCTCGCAGTGGCGGCTTACTGGAGGAATGTTCATTATCTGTGCTCGCCTGCCAGCAGACCACAGGCACACCCAATAAAGTTCGGACTTGTACTGGCAGAGCGCGAATGCAAATTCTTGTAGGCGTACATAGACACAACATAACATATACAGACAATAACGCCAACAACACTTCAACAGCATATGAATGGAATACAAACAAATCCGCAAATCGCGCACAATACACCAGTTAAAAAAATAAGGATTACCAAAACGGCGTGCAGAAACTACACTGACTCGGAGAGGAGAAACATTTATCACACGATGTGGATAGCAAACATTAAAATAAAACAGACAAGTCAAGCATAAAATAAACACAAATACTGAAAACACAATAAACAAGGGTGAAACAAACAAAAATATGTGCTTGCCGACAGTCAGTGTGTGTGCGTGGTTTGTGCGTCAGCGGTGCGTGTGTGTACGGGCCCGGCGCGCGTTTGTGCGTGCGTACGTTCTTGCCGCGCGTGCGTTTGAATGAGAAAGAAGAGAGAGAGAGAGAGAGAGAGAGAGAGAGAGAGAGAGAGAGAGAGAGAGAGAGAGAGAGAGAGAGAGAGAGAGAGAGAGAGAGAGAGAGAGAGAGAGAGAAGAGAGAGAGAGAGAGAGAGAGAGAGAGAGAGGATTGAAGAATGAGGTCACGGTATCTGTCACATGAATATAGACACACACACACACATCTGGTATGAAACACTGACTCACCGAAAGCTGAGTTCCGTTATTCTGTAACTACGCGTACGGGAAGTCAAAGGCTACTCCATCCTGGTTAGGTAATCCAATTGATAGAATCCGATTCTGCCTGGAGACTTACTTCAGACGGGTTGTCAGACGATCTGAGCCTTGTCAATCGCATATCAACATTTGGAACAGAAAGTCCGCGAGAAAAAATCGGCATTCGTTTCTTCTGCGATGTTTAGGCCGTATAACCTTGCAAGATCCGACTCATACTTTATGCACAATTTTGCTGGGTTAGTGTCGTACTTCCTCTTCGATCTTTCTCCACATATTCTGCAGAGAGCTTGGAGTCTCTCAAAGTGAAGGCTTTCCTCATGCGCCTGTGAAGCCATACTCACCCCAGAGCGCAGCTACAAAAAATGTGGGAAGCAACACAAGCCAACAAATAAAAGCATAGAAATAAAACACACGGACAATCCTGCCGCATTTCACTTCTGTTGGATAGAACTACCATTCACTGAATGAAATCCAAAGTTTGAAGATAATTAAAACTTGAATGTTGATACAGGGTAACATTTTTGTAACACCACACACCGCTGATATCCAAGTCATATTATGAGTACAAAAATCAAAAAGCGGGAAGCAACACCTAATCACATCCTACTAGAAATAAAACACACGTGTGAATATGCACCATTTCTCTGTTACTTCAAGGAACAACCATTCACAGACACAATTCCAGAGTATGAACACAAACACATGTTGCAGTCCAGAGCGAAAATGATTTAAACACACCAAATTGTGAAAAAAAAACACACAGCACTTCCCCGACACATGCAGTGAGCCGCGGCTGCGACCTAGAGTAAAGCGCTTCTTTGGTCTCTGGCAACGTTGAACTGCGCTGATATGCCTCGCAGCCCAATGCCAACAGCGATGAGCAGACAAAGAGTGCAAAGGTGTTAGGTTACACATCCTGCGTGCTGGAAGGTGTGGCTGGGTCGCTATATATATACACTTTGCACGGGCTGTACCCTCCTCGCCTGTAAACTAAAACAGCAGAAAAGGGGCCATTGGAACAGCCGTGAAGTGTGAAGCTTTCATCGTAGAATGCTACGTTGTGACAGAAATTGCTATGCTGTTACGCCAAGCTCAAAATTGCTACGCTGAAACAAATAGTCACAAGCCTGCAGCAGTTCCCTCTTTCTTTGAGTCTTGCTACTCATTTCTGCTTCTGACTCTGTGTAGCTGTCAGAATATGGGTCAGAAAGACGGTACACGTGAGGCTTGACAAGGTCTGGCAGGTCTGGTTGCTTGGTACAGGCAAACCTTCTCTGGCAACCTCTTCTTGATTTTGACCACCTGCCCACAACAACCAATCAAAAGGATCCCTGATAATTTACCTTTTCGTAGTGACCACCTGTCTTTATCAACCAGTCGGTCTATCCCTTGGTTGGTTAGAAACAGGTTCGTCTGGATATTTACAATTATAATGTGGATGTTGTTATGTGAATCTCAGAACTCTTTGAACAGATTAGATTAGATAAGAAGTTTTAAAAAAATAAAGAAAAAAAGTAGGATTTTTTTGTAATCTTATTTTGTTTAAATCATGGATATTAATTACAAGGGACGGGCGCTGTGGTGGGGTGGTAAGACGTCGGCCTTCTAATCGGGAGGTAGTGAGTTCGAATCCCGGTTGCTGCCGCCTGGTGGGTTAAGTGTGGAGATTTTTCCGATCTCCCAGGTCAACTTATGTGCAAACCTGCTAGAGGCTTATCCCCCTTCGTGTGTACACGCAAGCACAAGACCAAGTGCGCACGGAAAAGATCCTGAAATCCATGTCAGAGTTCAGTGGGTTACAGAAACACGAAAATACCCAGCATGCTTCCACCGAAAGCGGCGTATGGCTGCCTTAATGGCAGGGTAAAAACGGTCATACACGTAAAATTACACTTGTGTAAAAACACGAGTGTACGTGGGAGTTTCAGCCCACGAACGCAGAAGAAGAAGAAGAATTACAAGGGGCTGTGTGCGATGCTGGAATGCCAGCAATTTAGTAAATATTTTGTGCCAGGGGACAATTTTTTTTTTACCATGAGAAAACTTACATAACAAACTTTCTTGTTGCAGAAAAAGCTAGCGGCCTTGCTGAAGGAGATGGAGGAAGAGGAGAAGTCCCAGGTGATCAAACTTGGTGACGCCAGTGTCGCTTCCCCCTTCACCTCAAAACTCTCCACCGTCATGAGTGGTAAGGAGGGGCATAGTGAAAAACTTGTAAGAAACATGCACCAGTAGGTGAAGCTAAATAGAACTTTTCTGCTACAGGACATTGTATTCTCTCTTTTTTCCTCGCAAGTTCTGTAAGATTGTTTTTATTTGAACCACCCTCACTTTCAAGACCTTATTTGTGACCCTCCACCACGAAATGAGTCGCATGTCACCTCGCGCGGTTCTGCGCTAGGCTTAATATAAGTCCGGGGAGTGTCTGGTAACAGTGTGAGGGTCACCTTAGTCACAGGCTTATAACTCAAACGGTTTTCACCACTGGATAGAGCATAAAAAACTCTTTAGGAAAATGTAAAAATATGAAAATCATGCACAGGTGACATGCGACTCATTCCGTGGTGGAGGGTCACATTTTATCATAAAAGAAACAAAAAATCGTAAAACAGAAAAACTGATACATTGTGTGTGTGTAACCAGGTTGGGCTACTTTGGTTTCACTCTTGTGATTTTTTGAAAGTCACGTTGGTTGTCGTCTGGGGACTGGGAACTGTATCTCTGGTACTCTGGGGTCACTTGAGCTCAAATATGGCGAGTAGCATGGAACTGTGGGGCCAAGGGTTTGTGCAAAAAATTACGTTCCTAACAGTAGGCAAACAAGATATTAGCTTTACATGTTTTTCACTTTTTTGGCACCTGGCCAGGAAAAATTTTTCCCTGTAAAGCGGGTGGGGAGGGAGACGGGGGGTGGGGGGTGGTATGGTAGTCAGCTGGAAGTGAAAGATCTCTGGAGGTAATGAAAAGGTGTACTCTTCTAAAGTTCAGTTGTCACGGCTTCGGGTAAGGAAAGCGGTGTTGTGTACAGGCGTCTCAGTGGTTAGTCGAGACTATCTAAAATAAGGTCTCGGCGACGACTGTTGTTGTTAATCTGTTACTTTGATGCCGACAGCTCTGTCTGTCTGTCTGTCATTCTGTCTCTCTCTCCCCCTCTCTCTCTCTCTCTCTCTCTCCCCCTCTCTTTCTCTCTCCCTCTCTCTCTCTTTCTCTCGCTCTCTCTCTCAGTATAGTTTGAAACTGTTAAGCGTGACTTAAACACGTCATGGCCAATCCGGCCTCTCCCATAATGCAACAGAAAAAGGGGCGGGGCTTAGCAAAAATAGCACAACGCATGGCACGCGATGTAAACACGAACAGGCCAAAGTGCACTGGGGACGCGGGGGCATCAGGGCGCTCTAATAAATCAGCTTCAATGTTTTTGTCAATAAAAAAAAGCACAAGATAGTGTCCACAAGCTCTTTGTTTGGATTTCCTTCTCCTAAAAATGTTTTAACCTTTTGAACTTGGGCGTAAATAAGATCAATTTCCTCTCTCTCACCACTAAACTGAATTTTACCATCTGGCTTTCTGTCTGTGCGAGCAGCATTAAATTACATATTCTTACGCAACTCACATAGATAGCATTAACTTCAGTTAAAGTGCTAGGACACTGAACTACGCTTCACCCCAAAGGGGAAGCAACCCCCTAAAAAAGAACGGCATTGACCTATAACCCAAGCTATACAAGAGTCGAGGTCATACCGTCACGTGACCTATCACGCGTGACTCGACCGCCGCCTATGTTAGAAACTCACTCCTACTTCAGCCACCAAGTAGCTCGGACGTTTTTTACACTACGCTGCAGGCTTTTAGCCTACTGTCTTCTGGACAGTGTTTCACCCCGTCTACAGGTCCCTGCTTCTCATGCACAAGTTTGGGTGAGCTCGTTCTAATTTTTTGCTTTTGCTTGCGTTTCTTTCTTTCTCCGTTGTTCGGTCTGATTGTTGTTTATCAATATCATAACTCAGACTGGTTTTTGTCAGCAATGGCTGACAAGGAGAATTAGAAACCACAGACTAGTCAGTAGCTGCTGAGGTTTCTCCTTTTACGTTTCGCATAAAGAGAAAGGCGAAGGCACTACCATTTCCGTTCTTGACCCAGCTTCTCTAACTTTTGCGTCTGTTAAATAACCTTGTATGGTTGAAAACGACGTTAAACAACATATAAAGAAGAAAGAAAGAATGTCTGTTAAATTTTGGACCCTATGAATCCAATCATGCCAGTGCTGAAGCAGGTTAAATTTAGGTTACTTCAGCCAAGGCAAACGCAGTGGGAAAGAGATTACTTGTGTTAAAGATAGTTTGCTTCCCTTTTTTGAGATGTTTTCGACCCAAATGTATAACATGTTGCCATTCGTCGAGTTTGCGCTCGCTCCCGGCGGGAGTGGGCGACGCAGTTTGTTGTCACGCATCGAGGTTCCGCCTTCATGCACAGTCTCTTCGGCTGACGTGCACGCAGAGGAGTGTGTTTACTTCATACGAGGAGCGTTCACGCTCTACAGGTTAGTCAGGTTCACCGGTAGCCAGGTTCTCTGGTGAAAGTGTTCCAGTTGGGCCGGAACTAGTAGCCCCCCCGCCGCGGCTGGGGGGTGAAAGTTTGACTTTCCCGGAGGCTATCGCTCTTTTTTAAGAGGCGGAACTCACGGGGGGTCAACACCGGACAACAAGTTGGGCCGGAACTAGTAGCTCCCCCGCTGAGGCTGGGGAGTGAAAGTTCGACTCTCCCGGAGGCTATCGCTCTTTTTAAGAGGCGGAACTCACGGGGGGTCGACACCGGACAACGAGACAGATGTACTCACGGGCAGACTTTTATGTCTCGGTGAATGTGTACATGTCTCAACTTCCTCCTTTTGGGCAGGAAGCTGCTTTCGGGCAGGCTTTGCACGGTTCTTCCGTTTTGCAATCAGCCTCGCCTGTGGTGGATCGTTTTAGTGACGCAGCTTGTCACAGCGAATTTCACGGTCCAGCCTCAGCAGATTCGGAGTTCGACGATTCTCACTCAGTTTCTGAGGAGGAAGTTGATGTCAAGTTGTCACTCAAACTTTAACCAGCTATGGTTACTGCAGCTCAGGTGTCTGCCAAGTACTTCGCTGAAGGGGTGACAGCTATGGCAAGCTCTGCGGCACCACCACCCTCAGTGGTGGGTGATTTCCGCCCTGCTTTAACGGAAGTTCAGGGATATCGTTTTAGCGAGTCTCCTTCTGTTGCTTACGAACTTTCCAAGGTGCTGGCTAGAACTTCGGGTTCTGAGAATAGCTTGCCTGTGGATACTGTGCCTCTACTGGCTGCACACGGTCAGGTTCCTGATGCTGCTCAGCCATGGTTTGCCTCAGACCAGTTACGGAAGCGAGCACTTCGTTTCATTCACGCAAGTTTGCTCTCTCCCGTCGTCATCACAGTCTTATTGAGACTTACGCTTTGCCGAGTGCACCGCTTCCGGTCACTCCGGAGTTGGCTAATCTCAGGGAAGATGTCTATAGTTTGGACAAAACTTGTGCTTACTCTGAAGGCGCGTTACTTGGTTTGGAGGAGACGGGAAGATACTCGTTGGAACTTGCGTCTCTTTCAGAGACACTTCTTCGATCTCTTTCGCGGTCGGTCGCGGGGTCGTTGAATCCTTTCGATTTTCGAAACGACTCTAGCGTGAAAGACGTCCTCATACTCCTGGCCTCTTTGGCTAAGGTTTCAGCCGGACAAATGTCAGTCGCGGCACGGTTGTACGCACATGCGGTTTACACACGCAGGGACGCTTTCTTGTCTGGCTCTAGAATTTGAACTTGTGGAAGTTTTCTCATATGTTTCTCCTTTTCTATCACTTCCTTTGTGGGCAGTGATGCGGCGTTGCTTTCGCTTGCGTCACCCGCGCAAGTAACTTCACTCGCTGAGCGATATCCGTAGGCCTAGGTTACACCAAGCCTAAGAACTTAGTTTATTCTTTTCTTCGTACTACGGAACCGCTTCCGGTTGCACCGTACTTGTCGATCATACATCTTAAGGTTCATAGCAAGGAGAAACTGTCTGTTGTCAAGAACAATGATCTCCTGGCTGTGGAAGATCGTGGCCGCACTTCTTTCTATTATCGTCTTGGTACAATACTTTGATTCGTTCTTTCCCTTGTGCGGTTTCGTACTCACGGGATGCCTTTGTGTTCTGTCGGCACACATATTCAAAGGGTTTAGCTTCGCTGTTCGTCTGGGAAAAGGCCTCGGCCGACAGTATTGTTCTGTCGGTGAGACTTAAATCTCTTCCTTGCTCGAGGGTTTTCTTTGCGAATCCTCCTCTTTGCACGCGGACTCTGTAACAGAGAGAATCTCACAGCAAAAGGAAAAGCCCACGGCAGGCCTCGGCTTTTCTTATCAGAGAAAAGCGCTAAGCTGGCCTTTCTCAGCTTTGGTTTATTATCTTCTTCTCGGCGTGGCACGGTGCCAAAAGTTAATACCCACCACTTTATCTCCTCGAGGCGATTTAGCGGTAGGGTTCAGTGGGCAAACAATAGCACGCTTTCTTGCATACTCTTGGCACTTGTCAACTGGAGTATTAGCGTTCGGCCACTCTTCTCTCTGCCTCTGTGTTTTCCCACAGCGGCTGGAGGGGCGATTAGGACTCTCACTTTATTGAGGGAGGCACTGGGGCCCTTCCTGTTGGGTCACTTATATAGATCGTGCCTATGTTACTTCCACCTTCGGATATACAAAATAGATCGGAAGTGGCTACTTTTTATTTAATTCAGATCTTCGGGGCTCTGGTTTCGTTTTCTAAGCAATCAAATGAAGAGCCGGAACATGTTAGTGTCTTTTCTTGACTGGTTCACAGACACAACCAATCTTTGGATTCTCACACCACTGCTCATACAGGGCGTTCCCGTTGGTTCTCTCTCCACCAGGGAAGCAGTTCTGTCTCTTGTGGAATTTTTTCCCCTTGTCAGGGGATAACATGTGTTGATTCAATCAGACAACACCACAGTGGTCTTTTATCTCAATAAGCAGGGGGTGGCATCTCGCTCCCTATCACTGCCACAGCGAGCATGCGAGGTTTTGATGTGGCTTTTACCACCACGAAATCTTATTAGCAGGGAGGTACCTTTCTGAGAGGCTCTAGGTCTTGGCAGACTCTAGTCAGCCGGCCAGGAATGTCCACTTGGATTGGACTCTATCTCGCTACACGCTTCTACTCCTTCTGGTGAATTTGGAGAAGCCGCTGGTAGAAGTTTTGCCTCTCGGTACTATCACCTTCTGCTAAATGTTCGTCTCCCCGTTCCCGGATAATACTCTCAATTTTACTTTGAGCGGCCTGTTGGTCGCACATTATGGGCCCACTCAATCTTGGTTGCCAGTCCTTTAGGCTGGCAAGAGGGCGCCGTTCTTTTACACTCGAGCCACACGGGTGTCTACTGTACGGGAATCATTGAGACGCTCAGGGTCTTCTGCCTCAACTCTGGATTTGGTCTAGAGTTTTCATAGGGGTTCAGCGTCTTCGTTTTTGTGTCACTTTGACTGGCTTGGAACAATTGGCGTACTATTAACGGAAAGAACTCCACTTCTCTCCGTTCAATGCGGGTGGCGAACCACCTATCCTGGCTTTCCGAATTTTCTCCCACGTCTCTGAATTAAGACTTTATGCGATATCAGTTGCACTGACACAGCTAGGTCGAAAAATTTTTTCACTTGGGTTCTTTTTAGCCAGCGTGATTAAGGGAACCTCCCTTTGGTTTGCTGAAAGCAAATCTCCAGTCCAGGCTTGGGATTCGCTCCCAGTTTCAGAGTTTTTGAGTTCGGATTGTTTAATCCTTGACAAATTAGCCTTGTTATTCTAAATACGGGAAGCCGTCATACTTACTCTAGTAGCTTCTGAGAGAAGTGCGAGTAAGTGCATTTTCTGTCTGGTTTTTGCTTTAGACATCTCTTTGGAGAAAGACTGATCTATAGCGCTTAGGTTTAATTCAAAATTTCTGACAAATAAGCAGAAACAGGAGTAACCAGATCCGATAATACAATTCTACCAATTTGCAATATTTTGGCTCTGCTAGAGCCATATTTAACCAATTGTACATTTCGAGTTTAAATATATTTCTGACTCGCTTGACAAGTGGCCCCCTTCATCCCCTCCTTCCTCGTCCTGATATGGCTCTGCGTAGTCGGCTGGACGTTAAGCAACAAATAAACAAACAAACTGATCTGTTTAGATCACCAGAACAAAGGCTTTTGTTTATTTCCATCAACACTTCTAGAGGCAATGATTTAGTGAAGTCAACTTTTAGCTAAATGGACTGCCACATTGATTAGGCATGCCTACAGTGGTGGCAGGGAAAAGGGGGGGGGGGGGGGGGGGCAGTCAGTCCTCCCTTTTCAGGCAGCACGGGCTCAAGAGGTCAGAGTGTATAGGCCTCTTCTTTATCTGTTCTCAAGTCTGAGAGACTTACATAAGTCATGAATGCAGCTTATTGACCGTTCAAGGACGTAGTCATGAGTTTTCTATCGGCGGGGTATTTTAAGTACCCGCTGTTTTAATACACATCTACTAGACATCTTCTGCAGAAGATGTCTTTTTATGTGTTCCTGGGAACGTATCTGGTGCTCGGCAGAACAGTAATTTCGGTTTGCCAGCTATTGTAGCTACAGGCCAGATACTTGCAAGATGTTAACTATGAGTTCATTTGCCCACCACCTAAATTAGCAATCTGCTATCTATGTGAGTTGCGTAAGAATATGTAATTTAATATAAAATTTCAAAAATAAATTTTGATTTAATTAATATACTTACCAACTCACATATTGGATTCCCTCCCAGCCTGCCCCGCAAATTTTTTAAGGGGTTATATGTTTCAATACGGAATGAGTTTCACCGGTATACATCCTGCGCAGGCGCAGTACACCGGTAGTGTAAATAATCACCAAGGACCATGCCTTATATGGCATACGGTTTTTGTTTCAGAGTTATTTCCCCACGTTGCCATGTAAGAGTGCTTCCATGTCTTATCACAAAACGAAGTTATTGCTTAGGGTTTCCCTAAAAATGAACAGATCACTTCAGTAGGAGTGAGTTTCTAACATAGGCGGCGGTCGAGTCACGCGTGATAGGTCACGTGACGGTATGACCTCGACTCTTGTATAGCTTGGGTTATAGGTCAATGCCGTTCTTTTTTAGGGGGTTGCTTCCCCTTTGGGGTGAAGCGTAGTTCAGTGTCCTAGCACTTTAACTGAAGTTAATGCTATCTATGTGAGTTGGTAAGTATATTAATTAAATCAAAATTTATTTTTGAAATTTTATAATTCTTCTTTTAACAGCTTCTTCAGAGTTTTTCACATATTTTCGTTTCTGAACATTTGTGATATCTTGCATATTGATTGCGTATTTTGTTTATATTTACAATACAATTGAACTTTCACACAGAGAACCTTTGTGTCAAAGAAATCAGTCACACAGAGAGAAACAGAATAACAATGTCAAGGCTGTAGATGTCAGGCTAGTCAAACATTTTTTAACTGTGCTTGAAAAGCCTACATTCTAGGGCAAACGGACTAAAACCGCAAGTACAGCAGCAAGAAGACCAGCTGGAGTTGTACACTATATCCACCTTGTGTACAGTGAACTTTTAAGACTCTTTTAGATGCGCACACCCAAAAAACGTCACGTTGATAGTTGTCGTCGGCTTCTGTGGCGCACCCGCCAACCACCAACCCAGGCGGGTTATCCAGATCCAGATCCAAAATGAAACTTAGTCTTGGTTGCTGTAACTCAGTCACCGCTATGATGGTACTTTCGCTGATATTGCAGAAAAACAACACAGAATCAGCCAAAACCGCGAACAATAAACAAGTTTAGTACGTCACAACGTCAATGAACAGAATTCTCGAGTCAATTTTTGCATCAGACTCTGACTAAGTGAGTGGGGCAAGCGTCAAACACCACTAAAATGAGGAGGGAAATCTTGGCGCATTTTTTTGGCGGAATACTTGAACAAACCAATCATTTTCAAACTGACCAAGGACAAAAACAGGCTTGTGAACCGAATGGTGAGGGGGGAGGGTACCTCGAAATGTGTGGGTGATGATTTCACATACGAATACGAATACTTTATTATCTCATACAGAGAAATTTCAGTGTGGTGCACATTAAAAGACAAAACAAATAATAAGACAACAGATAAAAATACCATACGAAGCATACTACACTCGCGCACGCATATGTACACTAACAGGAATAGTAACATGATTCCAAATAGGTTAATTGCCGTCAGCTTTAGCTAAAAGTTTACCGCTAAAAACTCCTCCGAAAGCGGCGTATGGCTGCCTAAATGGCGGGGTAAAAACGGTCATACACGTAAAAGGCGTGGGAGTTTCAGCCCATGAACGAACAAACAAACAAACACCGCTAAAAACTATCATTATCACAGGACTAGATATGTCATTGAACAATATTTATCACAGGACTAGTCATTCGAGGGTTATCACACTCAGCATAAGGGTGCACATCAAAGAGTATAAAAAATATTCATCACAGAAATCAGTGCATATGTTCACCGGCACACATACTAGTTTTAATTAACTTAGGTATTTAAAAAGCCAATTGACTTTGGAATAAAACTGTTCTTAGTTCTGAGCGTGCGGAATCTGGGAGTGCGGAGGCGACGTCCTGAGGGCAGGACCTCAAAGTGGTGAGCGAGCACATGACTACTATCCTGGATGATGCAGCGGGCCTTTCGCACCACACGTCGTTCATACAGCACAGTCAGTCCTTCCTGTCTCACCCCCACAATCTTACCACATGTGTTCACCACCCGCCCAAGCACATTCTTACTCTTCACACACAGACCTCCATACCAGCAGATGAAAGAGATTGCTGCAGTCTTAGTATAGTAGCTCCACCGACCACTGTCCCCTCCCCCTCCCGTTCGTTCCCCCTTTCAACCCCCTACCACCTTGGAATAAACTGCAGAAGACCATTTGCATATCCTGGATTCTTCCATTTGTGTTGCCAGGGGCGACCCAAGATCCGAGTCCCGTTGTTTCCCATGTCCACTTAGAACAAACCGAGTTTAGATTACCCCTTTCTGTTTTGAAAGTAAACTTGCCCATCCTGTGAGGCACTGTCAGGGACAGTAATTATAGTTAGCGGGACCATGTAGACGAAGTCAACGGTGATAATCTGCGTAGTGTATAAGCATACTTTGGAACACGGTCTGTTATTCCACCCAGCGAGAGCCTCTAACACAATCAGTGTTGTCGACAGATGAAGGCGGGAAGACCTGATTGTTTCACATTCCAACATCCGATGGTGATAGTAACTTAGTAAGGGCTAGGCTGCGGTCTGTAAGCTGTATTGCACTGACATCTCTTTCTGTCTGTGGAAATAAATGGCGAAATTTGATTTAACACTTCTCAACATTAACAGTGACCAGGAGAACGCAATAAGGAGACTATTTACTGAGAATCAGTGGCCATTTGAAACTCGAAGGTGTGTAATAAAAGATTCGACTTGTGTACCAAGAGGTGCTGGGCCATCATCGTGTGACCTCGATACAGAGGCTGTCTCTCGTGTGTGTAGTACCGTTAGGGTGCAGACGTGGTTATCTGATCCTGGAGGCGATGGTGAAAGCGGAGACACGGGTCCTAGTACAGGGCTCTCCTCTGGGGTAGGCCAGTGTGCCTTTTGTTTTTGCAGCCCTTGTGTGACAAATCATCGCCAGAGGTGGCTAGGTACAGGCCAATTGCCACACCGCAGGAATTCCGGCGTTAGAAAAGTACTCTACAAGAAGTATTGGTCCATGCTAGACCGACGCGGTGCTTGAAATTGTGCATTGTACTTGGCGAAAAAGACGTCTTCCTTACATCAAGACAATCCAACACGGGTAAACATTAACCGAGAAATGATGCCCGACTGTGTACTCAAATTAGTGAGAGAGCTTTATCCCAACCCCACAGGAATACCCTATCAAGGCCACAACTGGTGGTAAAGGTTAGTTGCATTTCTTTCTTCATATCCGATGTAACAAATACACATGCACCTGAGACAGCATTTTCTGGAACCAAATTGCCGCATGCCACGTGTTTTGCTATTTTTGGAACGCATGGTGTAAATCTGTGACGTCGGAGAGTGTTGACTCCGCCCTTTTCTTTGAACAAGATCCCCATTGAAATGTTTGTTTACAAATATCTTCTTTATTATTGAGAATTAACCTTATCTAAGCGCATAGGGCGGTAAATGTGTGAAAACCAGCTGTGTGAACAAAAAATCTGACACCGTAACTCATGCTTAACCGAGATATTAAAGAAAATGTAGGAGCAGTATTTGTCCGTTGCCTGCAAGAGGTTTGAAATGATTTGCCAACGCAGAAGGTCAGGCTCCTTATATACTCCTGCCGGGCCTTTAAGGTCGCGGATTAGGTCACAGGTCAACTGTTTGTGCAGAGACGGTATCCATGTCCTACCCCCGTGTCACCACAAGCGGCTACTTTGCCCGTTAAGGTCAATGCTTGTTGGGTACAGTGATAGTCAAGCGATTAGGGTACGAACACAAGGTTGCTATTCTTGATGCAATAGTGTACAGTCCTTATGTTAATGGACTGTGTATGGTTTATGAACTAAACTACACAAAAATGCCTTTTCTCTGTACGTTTCAGTGTGCAATATCATCAAGCAGGGGCGGTGCACCCTGGTGACGACGCTCCAGATGTTCAAGATCCTTGCGCTGAACGCCCTGATCCTGGCCTACAGTCAGAGCGTGCTCTACCTCGACGGCATCAAGTTCTCCGACGGCCAGGCCACCATGCAGGGGCTGCTCCTGGCTGGCTGCTTTCTCTTCATCTCTAGATCAAAGGTGACAATTCCTAAAAGTCCCACTCCGTTTGTCTATTCGTTTGTTTGTCTGTCCTTATTAGATGTCTGGTTTAGCGTAAGGCAACAGATTTGAATTCTTTGACAGACAGGCTCGTTGTATGAGTTAGGAGAATAAATATCTTACTTCTGCTAAAGTGAAACTGCTGCGATATCTGTGAAAAACTTGTATTCTCTTTTTATTCAGCCGCTGAAAACGTTGTCCAAAGAGCGTCCACTGCCGAATATCTTCAACATGTACACCATCCTGACTGTGATGACGCAGTTTGCCGTGCATTTCTCTAGTCTCATGTACCTCGTACATCACGCCAAGCTGCACACTCCAAAGTAAGTTGTGTCATGTGATATGTGTTATGTGGTGTGATGGGGTTGTAATGTGGTGTAATACAGTTTGCCGTACACTTCTCTAGTCTCATGTACCTCGTACATCACGCCAAGCTGCACACTCCAAAGTAAGTTGTGATATGTGGCGTGAAGGGGTTGTAATGTGGTTGTAATGTGGTAGGATACAGTTTGCTGTGTATTTTTCTAGTCTCATGTACCTTGTGCACATCACCAAGCTGCTCACCCCAAAGTTAGTTGTGTCATGTGGCTTAAACCCTCTAATGTGTGGTGTGATGTAATTGTAATGTGGTGTGACATAGTTTGCCCTACATTTTTATGTGGTGTGTTTTGCTGTCTCGTGCAAGCACCCACACTCTCAGACTTCATACACGTACCTTCCCATTACAATGAGAAGCCAAATGTTGTCCTAGTGATTGTGGCGCTAGTGGTGTGTCATGCAAGTTGTTGTGGCAACAAAGAACTGTTGCTTTGGTGGATATTGTGCTAGTGGCGTTTTAAGCCGATGGTTGACGCTTTAATTGACACAGCGTTACTGGCATGACACCCATCAGCCAGTCCTGTTTATTTCAGGGTTGGTTGGTTGTACATGTATTTTTATATCCCTTCAAGTTCAACCTATTTCGCTATTCGGGACTTATTCAATTTTGTTTTCTTTCTCAATATATTCCAGGAACTGTTGTTTTTGTATGTGTTTTGAATGTTTTTGGTAAATGCAATGTTGCAAGAATGAACATGATGGTGTTATTGGTGTTTCAGGCCAGAGGGAGAGTTTGTGGACCTGGAGAAGGAGTTTGAGCCCAACATTTTAAACACCACCGTCTACATTATATCTATGTCGCTGCAGGTGTCTACCTTCGCCGTCAATTATAAGGTGAGTTTGACTGTTTCACCACAATTTCCTTGTCATTGGGGCTGCAGGTAATTCATGCAGTACATGTATTTGATTATTGTTAAGACAATTTTCTGTTTTAATGTATTCATTGTAATGGACAATATAGTGTTGTTTTTGTTATTATACACAACACCTGGCTGTGACTTTACAAGTAATGTTCCACTGCTGATACGACAAGATCACTGAGACCAACTTCATTCTCAAAACTTTGCCATTTATTTCCTTGGGAGACATATTTAAAGTCCCACTCCTACCCTTGGAAACAGTTCATCTCATCATCCTCCACTTGGTCAGATACCAAAAATGAACAGCGCGGGTGTTCTCTGTGCACAGTGGACATTTTGTTCCCGTGGAATTGACTTATATTAGTCAGGCCTGTGTTCCCGTGGAATTGACTTATTATTAGTCAGGTCTGTGTTCCCGTGGAATTGACTTGTTATTAGTCAGGCCTGTGTTCCCGTGGAATTGACTTATTATTAGTCAGGCCTGTGTTCCCGTGGAATTGACTTATTATTAGTTAGGCCTGTGTTCCCGTGGAATTGACTTGTTATTAGTCAGGCATGTGTTCCCGTGGAATTGACTTGTTATTAGTCAGGCATGTGTTCCCGTGGAATTGACTTGTTATTAGTCAGGCCTGAGTTCCCGTGGAATTGACTTGTTATTAGTCAGGACTGAGTTCCCGTGGAATTGACTTGTTATTAGTCAGGCCTGTGTTCCCGTGGAATTGACTTATTATTAGTCAGGCCTGTGTTCCCGTGGAATTGACTTATTATTAGTCAGGCCTGTGTTCCCGTGGAATTGACTTGTTATTAGTCAGGCCTGTGTTCCCGTGGAATTGACTTGTTATTAGTCAGGCATGTGTTCCCGTGGAATTGACTTGTTATTAGTCAGGCATGTGTTCCTGTGAAATTGACTTGTTATTAGTCAGGTCTGTGTTCCCGTGGAATTGACTTGTTATTAGTCAGGTCTGTGTTCCCGTGGAATTGACTTGTTATTAGTCAGGCATGTGTTCCCGTGGAATTGACTTGTTATTAGTCAGGCATGTGTTCCCGTGGAATTGACTTGTTATTAGTCAGGCCTGAGTTCCCGTGGAATTGACTTATTATTAGTCAGGCCTGTGTTCCCGTGGAATTGACTTGTTATTAGTCAGGCCTGTGTTCCCGTGGAATTGACTTGTTATTAGTCAGGCCTGTGTTCCCGTGGAATTGACTTGTTATTAGTCAGGCCTGTGTTCCCGTGGAATTGACTTATTATTAGTCAGGCCTGTGTTCCCGTGGAATTGACTTGTTATTAGTCAGGCCTGTGTTCCCGTGGAATTGACTTGTTATTAGTCAGGCCTGTGTTCCCGTGGAATTGACTTGTTATTAGTCAGGCCTGTGTTCCCGTGGAATTGACTTATTATTAGTCAGGCCTGTGTTCCCGTGGAATTGACTTATTATTAGTCAGGCCTGTGTTCCCGTGGAATTGACTTATTAATCAGGCCTGTGTTCCCGTGGAATTGACTTGTTATTAGTCAGGCCTGTGTTCCCGTGGAATTGACATTATTAGTCAGGCCTGTGTTCCCGTGGAATTGACTTGTTATTAGTCAGGCCGTCCGGAAAACTTTAACGTTGGATATTTCTTGGACACTATTCAGTCTATCAGTACCAAATTTGGCAAGATGGTGTATGATGACAAGGCCCCAAAAAACATAGATAGCATCTTGACCTTGCTTCAAGGTCAAGGTCGCACCGGCCATAAATGTTGTCTAAAAAACAGCTATTTTTCACATTTTTCCCATTTTCTCTGAAGTTTTTGAGATTGAATACCTCACCTATATATGATATATAGGGCAAAGTAAGCCCCATCTTTTGATACCAGTTTGGTTTACCTTGCTTCAAGGTCAAGGTCACAGGAGCTCTTCAAAGTTGGATTCTATACATATTTTGAAGTAACCTTGACCCTGAACTATGGAAGATAACTGTTTCAAACTTAAAAATTATGTGGGGCACATGTTATGCTTTCATCATGAGACACATTTGGTCACATATGATCAAGGTCAAGGTCACTTTGACCCTTATGAAATGTGACCAAAATAAGGTAGTGAACCACTAAAAGTGACCATATCTCATGGTAGAAAGAGCCAATAAGCACCATTGTACTTCCTATGTCTTGAATTAACAGCTTTGTGTTGCATGACCTTGGATGACCTTGACCTTGGGTCAAGGTCACATGTATTTTGGTAGGAAAAATGTGTAAAGCAGTTCTTAGTGTATGATGTCATTGCTAGGTTTAGTTATTTGACCTTGACCCTGAAGGTCAAGGTCAAGCATGTGAGTCGTATGGGCTTTGCCCTTCTTGTCTTTTTTTTTTTTTTTCATTTTTTTTTTACGAAGTCCTTTTCTAATTGTGTAAGAAAAGAGCCTCCGTGTGCCCTTAAAAATGCTTAAAACGCAAAATGTTCCCGTCAGTACTCCCAAACCACTTTTACTCCTTCCCAGGCCTGAGTGATAGAAAAGGAACAAGAGACATCAGGTGAGAAGAACAAGAACAAAATACAATAAAAATGTACTCACCAAACACGAACAATAAAAACACGAATAATAGGACCGGTTTCAACGAATAATAGGACTGGCTTCGACGTCTAAACTTGTCCTATTATTCGTGTTTTTATTGTTCGTGTTTGGTGAGTACATTTTGAATTTCATTGTTATCTTGTTATTATTAAGAAATAACTTGTTGGTATTTCTGTCACCAGGGGGAGCCGTTCATGGAGAGTTTGCGAGAAAACAAGCCCCTGCTGTACAGCTTGATGTTTTCGTGCTGCGGCATCATCACTCTCGCCAGCGGCATAATCCCCGACATCTCACAGCAGTTTCAGATCATCGAGCTCCCCAGCGAGGTGAATGTCTTTGTTTTTGGTTGTCTGTCTGACGGGCGAAGTGGCGCAGTGGTAAGACGTCGGCCTCCTAATCGGGAGGTCGTGAGTTCGAATCCCGGTCGCTGCCGCACGGTGGGTTAAGAATGGAGATTTTTCCGATCTCCCAGGTCAACTTATGTGCAAACCTGCTAGTGACTTAACCCCCTTCGTGTGTACTTGCAAGCACAAGACCAAGTGCGCACGGAAAAGATCCTGTAATCCATGTCAGAGTTCGGTGGGTTATAGAAACACGAAAATACCCAGCATGCTTCCCCCGAAAACGGCGTATGGCTGCCTAAATGGCGGGGGTAAAAACAGTCATACACGTAAAAATCCACTTGTGCTAAAAACAACTTGTGCTAAAAACATGAGTGAACGTGGGAGTCTAAGCCCATGAACGAAGGAGAAGGAGAAGAAGAGGTTGTCGGTCTCCTTGTTTGTTTGTTTGTTTGCGTCTTTGTTTTTTCTTTTTTCTTCCTTCCTTTCTTTTTGTTTTGGTCTGTCTCTTTTCTTCTTCTTCTTCTTCTGCGTTCGTGGGCTGAAACTCCCACGTACACTCGTGTTTTTTGCACGAGTGGAATTTTACGTGTACGACCGTTTTTTACCCCGCCATTTAGGCAGCCATACGCCGTTTTCGGAGGAAGCATGCTGGGTATTTTCGTGTTTCTATAACCCAACGAACTCTGACATGGATTACAGGATCTTTTTCGTGCGCACTTGGTCTTGTGCTTGCGTGTACACACGGGGGGGGGGGGGGGGGGGGGGGGGGGGGGGGGTGTTCGGACACCGAGGAGAGTCTGCACACAAAGTTGACTCTGAGAAATAAATCTCTCGCCGAACGTGGGGACGAACTCACGCTGACAGCGGCCAACTGGATACAAATCCAGCGCGCTACCGACTGAGCTACATCCCCGCCCTGACTGATCAACATCCCCGCCCTGACATCCCCGCCCGTCTGCCTCTTTGTGTTTGTATGTCTTCTTGTTTGTTTGTTTTTCTGTTTTATTATTTTTTCTTCTATCCTTGTTTTTGTGTGTGGTGTGCCTGTTTGTTCTGCGTTGCTTCGATTTGTCCTGCAGTTTGTATGTTTGTGTTTTGTTTTTGTTCCTTCTTCTTTACTTCTTCTTTACTCTGCATGGATTTGATATCTGTTTTGTGTTGTTTTGACATGTCATTTAATGTACATATATTCTCAGGGTAGGATGAGGTAGGTTTAGAAGTCAGTTTGTGTAAAAAGTAGGTCAATGTTATGGAATTTTAAGTTGAATTGCTGTTATATTTTTGTTTTGGGAAAAATGAGTTATAGAAATGATTTGATTTGACTGCGATGACAATATCAGCCTCCACTCTCTTTAAATTTTTCCCTTGATTATAACTTTAAACAAAAAATGTTTTATTTCGTAGGTAAGCCTGTAGTATATATTCATTTTTTTCATTTTTTGTTTATTGTTTCCTTGAAGTTATATATCTCAATGTTTATATTTCTAGTCTTATAATTGTGTGAGTTGTGTTTCAGTTCCGCAACATAGTGCTGTGGGTGGTATTTCTAGTCTATAATTGTGTGAGTTGTGTTTCAGTTCCGCAACACAGTACTGTTGGTGGTATGCGGGGATATCCTGGCCGCCTTCCTCGTAGACCGGACTTATCAGTTCCTCTTTGGACACGCTAAATTGACATCTACACACTAGCTGGCTGCCAGTCCCCGCATGGATCTGTCACTGTTAACTTTAGGGTTAAATTGACTTCTACACACTAGCTGGCTGCCAGTCCACTCATGGATCTGCCACTGTCAACTTAAGGGTTAAATTGACTTCTACACACTTGCTGGCTGCCAGTCCCCGCATGGATCTGTCACTGTCAACTTTAGGGTTAAATTGACTTCTACACACTAGCTGGCTGCCAGTCCCCGCATGGATCTGTCACTGTCAACTTTAGGGTTAAATTGACTTCTATACACTAGCTGGCTGCCAGTCCCCGCATGGATCTGTCACTGTCAACTTTAGGGTTAAATTGACTTCTACACACTAGCTGGCTGCCAGTCCACGCATGGATCTGTCACTGTCAACTTTAGGGTTAAATTGACTTCTATACACTAGCTGGCTGCCAGTCCCCGCATGGATCTGTCACTGTCAACTTTAGGGTTAAATTGACTTCTATACACTAGCTGGCTGCCAGTCCCCGCATGGATCTGTCACTGTCAACTTTAGGGTTAAATTGACTTCTACACACTAGCTGGCTGCCAGTCCACGCATGGATCTGTCACTGTCAACTTTAGGGTTAAATTGACTTCTACACACTAGCTGGCTGCCAGTCCCTGCATGGATCTGTCACTGTCAACTTTAGGGTTAAATTGACATCTACACACTAGCTGGCTGCCAGTCCCCGCATGGATCTGTCACTGTCAACTTTAGGGTTAAATTGACTTCTACACACTAGCTGGCTGCCAGTCCCTGCATGGATCTGTCACTGTCAACTTTAGGGTTAAATTGACATCTACACACTAGCTGGCTGCCAGTCCCCGCATGGATCTGTCACTGTCAACTTTAGGGTTAAATTGACATCTACACACTAGCTGGCTGCCAGTCCCCGAATGGATCTGCCACTGTCAACTTAAGGGTTAATTTATGTATCAAAATTATTTTTTTGTGTTATCTTGACAAAAACATTGTCCATCTAGGGTTTGCAGCTGAATGGAATAACAAATGGAGTGTTTGCGGGTGTGCATAGTCAAGAGAAATTAAAAATAAAAGTGTTTTGTGTGCAACTATTGGGTGCGTTTCTTTTGGTGCATTTTTATCAGTGTCATAATGTTATTGTGTTTTGATATTGAATAAAGACTTACTTTGCTTATTTTTTTTCAAGTGGTGTAAGAAGTTTGTCCATATAAAGTAGACTGTTGATAAGTCACATTATTTAAAGGTGAATACCCCTACCCACCCACAATCCTCAATAGATGTATAGATTTACATAGTGCATATGTGATAGTATGTGTGGATGCTTGGATGGCTTCTTGTGGATGGTTGATTGGGTTGCAAGTTTTGAACAGAAATGTGTGTGACACATGGGACAGATCGATGCATGTCTTTTGTGCAATACGTGCATGATGTTCAAGTTGTTGAAAATGAAATGCGTAGCAAGTGAAGCATGGTATGTATTTGCGTAAATAAGCACAGCAGGTACAAGTAGATTGAACATAACATTTCCATTGTTGTCATCGTGTTGGATTGACAACTTGTTGAAGTTGATCTTACATAATATGTGCATGAATGTTCAGAGAAAAGAGAAAAGATTTAGCATAGTGAGATCCAATTGTTTATTTTTTATTGTGCTGTAATTGGTCAGTCAGGAGTGTGTGTGTGTGTGTGTGTGGTTGGACAATTTTTGTTTTCTCTCTCTCTCTCTCTCCATACTGCTATAATCGGTAATGGTTAATTGTTTATACACTGTTGAGGAATTTATGAATGATAAAAACTATAAGTGTTCATAATGAAAGTACATGTACTTTGTTGAATTAAATTACATATTAATAACTTTGTTTGGTTGCTAAGACATTGAAGCATGCCATATAAGGCATGGTCCGTAGTGGTACACCAGTAGGGGAGATAACCACTACGGACTATGCCTTATATGGCATGTGGTTTTTGTTTTAGAGTTATCTCCCCATGTTACCATGTAAGAGTGCTTCAATGTCTTAGCAACCAAACGAAGTTATTGCTATCTATCTATGTGAGTTGGTAAGTATATTGATTAAATCAAAGTTTACTTTTGAAACTTTATATTATATTCACTGGGCCATTCATGTTATGTTGTAACTTGTTGTTTTGAAACAGTACATTTTTATTGTTGTAAATTAGGAATGAGTGAGATGTGTAGCTATGTTTATTTCTTCCGTTTTGGTAGTTTAAATATCACACACACAACTTTTACTTGGTCTTGAAATGTTTTCGTGTTTCCATAACCCACTGAACTCCGACATGGATTACAGGATCTTTTCCGTGCGCACTTGGTCTTGTGCTTGCATGTACACACGAAGGGGGATAAGTCACTAAGCAGGTCTGCACATAAGTTGACCTGGGAGATCGGAAAAATCTCCACTCTTAACCAACCAGGCGGCAGCGACCGGGAGTCGAACTCACGACCTCCCGATTAGGAGGCCGACGTCTTACTACCACGCCACTGCGCCCTTGTGTCCATTCAGAAGTTAATCTGCAGTATGTGTTCAAGTGGGGGATGGGTGTGACCGTATGTAAAAGCCTGGCCAGATGTGAGATGGTGGCCTCAATTACTTACCGTATTTGACGGACTACAAGCCGCGACTTTTTAAAAAAAAAATCGCATTGTGGCTTATAAAAAGATGCGGCTAAAACGTTACCTAAACTTGAATAGGATTCACCTAATGGAAGTCGGCGCGTATTTTCATTTCGCTCGATTAGCGATTACCGGTACTTTATTAGCTCTCTACTCAAGACTCTGCGCTTTTCTTTCTTTCGCGAATCTTCGTTTGTCAACAAGTCGTCGTGACAAGATAGCGTACAGAGAAACACCGGATGTATCAGGATCTCGCGCGTGCGAGATTTCGTTTTTTTGTGTCTCGCGATAGTTGGAGGAGCGAGAGCCGCCATGTTGTGTTTTCGTCTGCTCGAAATGTGCGCAAAAGTCGTAAATCATCCCAAAAAAGCTTATTCCGGGCGGGACTACATGTGTGTGTTGGTTACAAATTGTGTGTGTGATATTTTTCTTCAAACTTTTTCACTTTTCTTCTTTGTTTCACTTGTTTATTCTCGGAGCCGATTTCGCCAAATACCGTACTTTCGTTTGCCTGGTTGTTTTGATTGATTGACACGATCTGATTATATTTTTTTCGACGGCGGCTAATATAGTGACGCGGCCTATACGTGGCTCGTCCCAATTTTTTTTTAAAAGTTGGGGATGCAGCTTATAAAACGGTGCGTCTTGTAATCCGTCAAATACGGTACATAGGAAGGACTGTGCCTTTAACTTTGCAAGTTGGAGTTTTTTCTTTACTTTTCTTTATTTGGTGTTTAACGTCGTTTTCAACCGTTCAAGGTTATATCGCGACGGGGAAAGGGGGGAGATGGGATAGAGCCACTTGTTAATTGTTTCTTGTTCACAAAAGCACTAATCAAAAAATTGCTCCAGGGGCTTGCAACGTAGTACAATATATTACCTTACTGGGAAAAAGCAAGTTTCCAGTACAAAGGACTTAACATTTCTTACATACTGCTTGACTAAAATCTTTACAAATATTGACTATATTCTATACAAGAAACACTTAACAAGGGTAAAAGGAGAAACAGAATCCGTTAGTCGCCTCTTACGACATGCTGGGGAGCATCGGGTAAATTCTTCCCCCTAACCCGCGGAGGGTCCAGTTGGAGTTAAAAGGGGGTTGGGTCTCAAATTTTGAAAAAGAACATTTTGTCGTGTTAGTGTGTGTCACTTGATGACACTTTAAACAAGAGGCGAAGCCTTCAAGGCTCACGTAAGAAATCGACAAACAGTAACACAAACTCAATCACTCCGTCACACATACACACACACACACACACAGTAAGCATAGGTGAAACTGTGCAAGAAAGCGAGACACTGGATCTGCCAACTAGTCTCGGCCCGCTCACAATAACAATGACCGAGACTTTCAGTAATTCCTTTGCGTGACGTCTAACCCTCTTACGTCATAATGTGACGTCTTCAAATGTTAAAGTTTCTATCACACACGTCAAACACTTTTGACCGAGACGTAATCTTCTTATGCGAGCTTTATCCATAGACTCGGAAATGTTAAAGTTTCTATCACACACACACACACGCACAGACAGACAGAGTTTACCATCGCATAGGCTACACTTACGTGAGCCAAAAACACACACACAAGAAAGCCATCTCTTTGTTTCATACCTTATAATACATACTCACATTGAAAGGGAATCAAACCAAAATGACTAACTTACAGTGCAGTCCTTAATTAACACAAAATAAATGAATAAGTAAATGAGCCTATTTAGTGGGGAAAAAAAAGAAGACTAACACCTGCACACGTAAAACTTGATCGTATGTCATTAAAAAGCATAATCAATGTACAGTTTTACAAAATAATTCAGCTGTACAATAATTTTAGCTGTACAATTTTTTGCATGCAAATTTGACAAAACGTCATTCATCACAATGTGGAATGAATTACATGTAATGTACAACACATCTTTTACACACAAAAACTCTTAAAGACAGAATACAATTTGTGTAAAAGCAAAGTCTGATAGGGGGAGAAGGGCTTTTTCATGTTATGGCACATGCAAGAATCTTTTTTCTTCTGCGTTCGTGGGCTGAAACTCCCATGTACACTCGTGTTTTTACACGAGTGGAATTTTACGTGTATGACCGTTTTTACCCCGCCATTTAGGCAGCCACACGCCGCTTTCGGAGGAAGCATGCTGGGTATTTTCGTGTTTCCATAACCCACCGAACTCTGACATGGATGACAGGATCTTTTCCGTGCGCACTTGGTCTTGTGGTTGCGTGTACACACGAAGGGGGATAAGTCACTAGCAGGTCTGCACACAAGTTGACCTGGGAGATCGGAAAAATCTCCACTCTTAACCCACCAGGCGGCCGATTACGAGGCCGACGTCTTACCACCCCGCCACAGGGCCCGTCACATGCAAGAATAATCTGTAAAACGCACATATCACAGACTACTGTTGATACAAAATTAATTCAGCTGTTTCAATTAACAAGTTAAAAGTTTCAAAGTCTTCTTCAGCTGCTGTAACGAATGTATCACCTAGAATAAATCAAACTAACATAGAACATTACAAACAAATATGTTGCAACACAAACAAAGACACCCAGGATTTTGTTCAAACATCAAACCGAGTCGTCTTCTCAATCAACAAAACCTCACAAAAACGTGATACCAAATCGAGCCTTAAAATCACCATCTTCCTGGCTGTAGGGATACCAGTAGATATAATTGGTGTTCCACAAGTTATTGTAAAGGTTAAAGGCCGCCGTGCGAATTTCGGAGGGCGTTGTCAAGGGAACGGGAAAGACGGAGGGAGGTCGAGAGGTCGTTGCCAGGGTCAGAAGGGCGACGTCTTGACTGGTGATGTTTAGACCTTTCACTTCAGCTTGTGGATCCGTGTAAACCACGCCTGTGTTTATGGCTGTGAGATGAAAGATACAAAAAATTAAAAAGCAGAAGACATGTTGAATTACAGACAACCTCCCCTCACACAGGGACCTATATTAGAGGGATAGGAAACTCCTCCCCTCACACAGGGACCTATATTAGAGGGATAGGAAACTCCTCCCCTCACACAGGGACCTATATTAGAGGGATAGGAAACTCCTCCCCTCAAACAGGGACCTATATTAGAGGGATAGGAAACTCCTCCCCTCAAACAGGGACCTATATTAGAGGGATAGGAAACTCCTCCCCTCACACAGGGACCTATATTAGAGGGATAGGAAACTCCTCCCCTCAAACAGGGACCTATATTAGAGGGATAGGAAACTCCTCCCCTCAAACAGGGACCTATATTAGAGGGATAGGAAACTCCTCCTCGCACACAGGGACCTATATTAGAGGGATAGGAAACTCCTCCCCTCACACAGGGACCTATATTAGAGGGATAGGAAACTCCTCCCCTCACACAGGGACCTATATTAGAGGGATAGGAAACTCCTCCCCTCACACAGGGACCTATATTAGAGGGATAGGAAACTCCTCCCCTCAAACAGGGACCTATATTAGAGGGCTAGGAAACTCCTCCCCTCAAACAGGGACCTATATTAGAGGGATAGGAAACTCCTCCCCTCAAACAGGGACCTATATTAGAGGGATTGGAAACTCCTCCCCTCAAACAGGGACCTATATTAGAGGGATAGGGAACTCCTCCCCTCACACAGGGACCTATATTAGAGGGATAGGAAACTCCTCCCCTCACACAGGGACCTATATTAGAGGGATAGGAAACTCCTCCCCTCAAACAGGGACCTATATTAGAGGGATAGGAAACTCCTCCCCTCAAACAGGGACCTATATCAGAGGGATAGGAAACTCCTCCCCTCAAACAGGGACCTATATTAGAGGGATAGGAAACTCCTCCCCTCAAACAGGGACCTATATTAGGGGGATAGGAAACTCCTCCCCTCAAACAGGGACCTATCTTAGAGGGATAGGAAACTCCTCCCCTCAAACAGGGACCTATATTAGAGGGATAGGAAACTCCTCCCCTCAAACAGGGACCTATATTAGAGGGATAGGAAACTCCTCCCCTCAAACAGGGACCTATATTAGAGGGATAGGAAACTCCTCCCCTCAAACAGGGACCTATATTAGAGGGATAGGAAACTCCTCCCCTCAAACAGGGACCTATATTAGAGGGATAGGAAACTCCTCCCCTCAAACAGGGACCTATATTAGAGGGATAGGAAACTCCTCCCCTCAAACAGGGACCTATATTAGAGGGATAGACAACCTCCCCTCAAACAGGGACCTATATTAGAGGGATAGGAAACTCCTCCCCTCAAACAGGGACCTATATTAGAGGGATTGGAAACTCCTCCCCTCAAACAGGGACCTATATTAGAGGGATAGGGAACTCCTCCCCTCACACAGGGACCTATATTAGAGGGCTAGGAAACTCCTCCCCTCACACAGGGACCTATATCAGAGGGATAGGAAACTCCTCCCCTCAAACAGGGACCTATATTAGAGGGCTAGGAAACTCCTCCCCTCAAACAGGGACCTATATCAGAGGGATAGGAAACTCCTCCCCTCAAACAGGGACCTATATTAGAGGGATAGGAAACTCCTCCCCTCAAACAGGGACCTATATTAGAAGGATAGGAAACTCCTCCCCTCAAACAGGGACCTATCTTAGAGGGATAGGAAACTCCTCCCCTCAAACAGGGACCTATATTAGAGGGATAGGAAACTCCTCCCCTCAAACAGGGACCTATATTAGAGGGATAGGAAACTCCTCCCCTCAAACAGGGACCTATATTAGAGGGATAGGAAACTCCTCCCCTCAAACAGGGACCTATATTAGAGGGATAGGAAACTCCTCCCCTCAAACAGGGACCTATATTAGAGGGATAGGAAACTCCTCCCCTCAAACAGGGACCTATATTAGAGGGATAGGAAACTCCTCCCCTCAAACAGGGACCTATATTAGAGGGATAGACAACCTCCCCTCAAACAGGGACCTATATTAGAGGGATAGGAAACTCCTCCCCTCAAACAGGGACCTATATTAGAGGGATAGGAAACTCCTCCCCTCAAACAGGGACCTATATTAGAGGGATAGGAAACTCCTCCCCTCAAACAGGGACCTATATTAGAGGGATAGGAAACTCCTCCCCTCAAACAGGGACCTATATTAGAGGGATAGGAAACTCCTCCCCTCAAACAGGGACCTATATTAGAGGGATAGACAACCTCCCCTCAAACAGGGACCTATATTAGAGGGATAGGAAACTCCTCCCCTCAAACAGGGACCTATATTAGAGGGATAGGAAACTCCTCCCCTCAAACAAGTCATACGGTTGTGGAAAGATACACAAAAAGAAAAAATAAATTATTATTACAATTCAAGACAAACCCCTGTTTCTCTGTACATTTTGTTCAGTTATCTCCATTCAATTCAGAAACAGCAATAAGACTGTTTATAAAAAAAATATATAAACATTTTAAAAAAGCAATAAGACTAACATCTGTCTGTATCAATGATGGACAATTCTTGGTGATCGTTTAATGTAATGAGGTTTGTGTTGCTCTTTGCCAGTTGTTGCAGTTCTGCTGTGCTTGCATCAAACATTCTCAAAAAAAAATTTGAAAAAGAAAACAAACAAACAAATCAAAACACAGGTAAACAAACACATTTTCACTTTATTCAATAAAACAAAAACAAGGCTAACGGACAGTCTCTCTCTCTCTGTCTCTGTCTCTCTGTCTGTCTCTCTCTGTCTGTCTCTCTCTCTGTCTCTCTCTCTGTCTCTCTCTCTCTCTCTCTCTCTCTCTCAACTCACCGTGGAGATACTGGCTGCCGTTGAGAATGACGTTCATGGGGTCGATATTGCCGTCCAGCTTGGACATTGTCCACTGAAGTCCGGGATTGCTGACCGGAGTGAAGCCAAAGGACAGAGCCTCCGACAGGCGCGTGGGACCCTTCGCAAACCACTGCAGTACCACCTCAAGTTCTGAAAACAAGAAGAGCAAACGCTCGATCGAGTCACTTTCGCAGTTCTGAATATTATATGAGGCATCAGATGGACAGGAAGAAATTGCTATTCACAACACAATGAGTCACGTTCACATAAAATTTGAGCCCGGTCACTTTTATAGTTTCCGAGAAAAGCCCAACGTTAAGTTGTGTGTTGCCGAACAGAAAAGGCTAGTTATCTCCCTTGTTTTTCTGATAACGTTCGTAAAAGGCTACAGATGTAAATACTTTGATGTAAAGAATAATCCTACAAAGTTTCAATCACATCCGATGAACTTTGTCAAAGATATAAAATGTCTAATTTTTCCTTTGACGCTGACCTGTGACCTTGAAAAAGGTCAAAGGTCAACGAAACCATCGTTAAAGTGTAGAGGTCATTGGAGGTCACGACTAAACAAAATATGAGCCCGATCGCTTTGATAGTTTCCGAGAAAAGTCCAACGTTAAGGTGGTGTCTACGGACGGCCGGCCGGACGGACTAACACTGACCGATTACATAGAGTCACTTTTTCTCAAGTGACTCAATGACATTATTACAGCATCACTGTACGGTGACAGCACATGTATACATCAGTCAAGTTAACCAGACATTTCCTGTATTTTACCAGAGAGAAAAAAGAAATACATGTACCGCACATGGAATCAGCAACCGAATATGCCTACCAGAAATGTCAAGATTTCACTGGTTAATTAAAAACAAATTGCATTATGGACACAAAATAAGATGCTGGTTGTGCCCATAGGACATGTCCAGTATTTTACCGGTACAAATTATGCTCATCGGACAGTTTGTCATCATCTTGGAAAACCTACACATCTTTGTTGCAGCAGGGAAAAGTCCTGGAAAAGCCAAGGAATCCGAATGCCTTAAACGTCCTCAAAAATCCCGAAACTTTTAAGCCGCTTTTACAACTTTGCTAAAATGAA
>NC_090259.1:8782703-8823577 GCF_037325665.1 Littorina saxatilis
AAATGTTGTTGACACAAATCCCACACGTATGAGATACGGCTATGGGCGTAGGGCAAACCGAAAATGACCACGTATTACATACGGGGTGGGCAGTGAAGGGGTTAAAACTTTCCTCCATTGTAAGACCTTGCATTTTCAGATTTTCTGTTAAAGCTCTGTAAATTGACCTCCATTTGGGGCGGGGATGTAGCTCAGTCGGTAGCGCGCTGGATTTGTATCCAGTTGGCCGCTGTCAGCGTGAGTTCGTCCCCACGTTCGGCGAGAGATTTATTTCTCAGAGTCAACTTTGTGTGCAGACTCTCATCGGTGTCCGAACACCCCCGTGTGTACACGCAAGCACAAGACCAAGTGCGCACGAAAAAGATCCTGTAATCCATGTCAGAGTTCGGTGGGTTATAGAAACACGAAAATACCCAGCATGCTTCCTCCGAAAACGGCGTATGGCTGCCTGAATGGCGGGGTAAAAACGGTCATACACGTAAAAGCCGTGGGAGTTTCAGCCCATGAACGAACAAACAAAGACCTCCATTTCAAGACTCCCTACTTTTTAAGGCCTGATTTTCTCAGATTTTAGAAGGTCTTAAAAGGGGGGTTCCCCTGTACCGGTAATTAAACATGCCCTGTGGACGGGTGACCCCTCTTCTCCCCCAACCAGCTGACATAAAGACCTTCAAAAATGTGAGAAAATCAGGTCTAAACAAGGAGGTGGTCTTTAAATGGGTGTCAATTTACACAAGTTATGAAGACAATCTGAACAAGCAGCCCACCAGGTGCAGCAGGGGTTTGAACACTCAGCCTTCTGCATGGGACCACAGCCCCCGTCGCTTTGGTAAGGCCAAAAAAAAAAAAAAAAAATCTGTTTACGGTAACCCGACCGACCCTATTTTTTTCGCGCGACCCTAGACTTTTTTTTGGCATTTGGGGAAAAAAAAAAAAAAAAAAAAATCTTTTGGTTTTTTTTGCAAAATAACGTAAAAATATTGTTTTTTGGAACAAAAAAAAAATCCCGACCTACCGACCCTATTTTTTTGGCCTATGTTACCGTAAACAGACCTATTTTTTTTTGTGCCTAATTTGAATACATGTACTTGCGTACACCATGAATATGTATGAAACGCTGTAGCTTTGTGCATTTTCCACTAGCAGAATTTCTTTCATGAAAACTTCCCAACAATGAAAAGTACATGTACAATGAAAGCCATAACTGCAACTGCCTGATGACCTTAAATCTCAATTTCATTATGGAAGGCACAGGGAAAGGCAGGAAATATCTCAATTCCATCATGAAAGGTACAGGGAAATGCAGGAAATATCTCAATTCCAGCATGAAAGGTACAGGGAAATGCAGGAAATATCTCAATTCCATCATGAAAGGTACAGGGAAATGCAGGAAATATCTCAATTCCATCATGAAAGGTACAGGGAAATGCAGGAAATATCTCAATTCCATCATGAAAGGTACAGGGAAATGCAGGAAATATCTCAATTCCAGCATGAAAGGTACAGGGAAATGCAGGAAAAATGTATCTCTTTCAACAACAGCAGCAGCAACAGCAGCAAAAAAAAAAAAAAAAAAAAAATAAAAAAAATAAAAACAACAGCAACATCTGAACTTAATTGCAATTACCAAATACATCATGTAAATTCTTCATTGTCTGAACAGCACTTGTGACATAAACACAGATAACCAGGCAGTTTACAAAATAGATGGAAACCTTCCCTATCTCAACAACAACAACAACCACAACAACAACAACCACATAACAATCTCTCACCAGCAACATCAGGAATGTTTGGAGCAAGTTCTTTAAGCCTTGCAGACAGGATTTTTGTGATGGGGTGGTTGCCAAGGCTACGAGTTGCCAGGTCCATGAACTGTCGCTGTTCTGTCCAAGCCGCTTCACAGTCCCTGTACCCTTTGCCTGAAACACCAACACAGCAACATACTTTATTTGTAGTTTTGACCACATTACATTTTACACAGATCGAGACAGTCCTTGTTCACCAAGACTAACAAAGGAATGATGCAAAAGGTCAACCTTCAAATAATATTGTGAGCTTTCAAAAATATTTATTACGAGAGCAAATTCGTTTAGCGTTGTTCTCTGTGTAGACTCAGGATCCGAAGAGGCTAAAGCTAGACTCTTCCCACGTGACACTGAGTCTGCATACAACTGAACCGTTTATGGATCAGTGTGTTCTTTAGCCTCCATCGAATGTTAGGCTAAAAGATGGTTGTAGCTCGTCATAAAATCATTTATGGCAGAAGCCGAAATGTATATATATTTAAGCAAAATAAGAAACAGTACAGATACATGTACCTGTTCAAAACTTGTCAAGTCTTTAAGTTGGTAAAAATATGTCTTGTTTTGTGATAACGACTTTAATATTTGTGTTATTTGCACACTTAAAACAAAGCAATGTACAGAAACATATAAAAGCCCAAACACTCACAACAAAACCTGTACTCACCTGAGCGTGCTTTCTGGAATTCCTGGTTGGTCCAATTCTTATAGTCGCCGACGGAATCCAGTCCCCAGGTGTGTTCTGGTACCTTGGTCAGGTAATGCACCGCCTGCAGCACACGGGGATCCTTCATTGTGCACCCACCTGTGCAGGCAAAGAAAACACAAAACAGACTGAAAGGTGCATGTGATACACATGAAAGGTGAGCTACAGTCAGACCTGCCCTGGTGACCAAGCACCTCTCAAAAATGACCACCTGTCTAAAACAACCACCCCAAAGGATCTCTTTTTCTTCTTCTTCTTCTTCTTCTTCTGCGTTCCCAGCCATGATAAAACTTTAATCCGGTCTGTGGGGCAAAGTCCGCAGTCCGCCGCAGCAACGTTGCCGGCCCCCAGAGCTTCTTGTGGGCCTCCCAAACGATTCACAATGAGGTGTTCGTATATGGATAGGAGTCTCAACAGAAAGTTGGTCGTGAAAAAGAAATGAAGTGACAGACAATTGCTTCCCCTAACTAACCCATAATAAATGCATCTTAATTTACATACATGTAGGTACACATTCCTAGGCTTTGCTGGGAGAAAGGCATCTTGTATCAGAAGTTAATTTTCCTGTTGGAGGTAAAGCTGATGAAACTGGTTGGGTTTCTTTTATTTTTGTAACAAAACACAAGATGGTTTATGCATTGATCTGAGTAGGGGTTATCACACTGACTTTTAGTGATTTCCTTCAGTTGACTCAAAACGAGAACTATTTTGCACGGAGCTATGGCTAAATGGTGTACTGCCCCTGCAAAATGTGTTTGTTTGTTCGTTCATGGGCTGAAACTCCCCCGGCTTTTACGTGTATGACCGTTTTTACCCCGCCATTTAGGCAGCCATACGCCGCTTTCGGAGGAAGCATGCTGGGTATTTTCGTGTTTCTATAACCCACCGAACTCTGACATGGATTACAGGATCTTTTTCGTGCGCACTTGGTCTTGTGCTTGCGTGTACACACGTGGGGTGTTGGACACCGAGGAGAGTCTTCACACAAAGTTGACTCTGAGAAATAAATCTCTCGCCGAACGTGGGGACGAACTCACGCTGACAGCGGCCAACTGGATACAAATCCAGCGCGCTACCTACTGAGCTACATCCCCGCCACGAATCATGGGGTCTAAAAGGCGAGTCCGCTATACTTTTGCTGCACATGATCATCAAGTACACACCTACAAAAAACAAAACAAAAAACAACAACCAAAAAACCAACAACAACAAAACACACACACAATTAACTCACCATTATCAAAACACTCAGCAAGCACGTCAGCAAAAGTTCTGTACATGGCAATTTTCTTGGGATCCGACTGAATTCCCATGATCCACGTATCGCCAATTTCCTGGGTGACGACAGGGAAGGTGGTAGCCGACGCTTTCAGGGCAGACACATAGTCGTCAAGACTAGACGCTACGATCATCGCGTTGGGGAACTGGGATCGGGCCACTTCAAAGTTATTCAAAACCTCCTGGAAGACAGAAACAAATTGTCAATGTAAATTCATACTGGAAAGTTTTAATGCCTTATGTACAGTCAAAAGACAGAATGTACCTTTATCAGTGTTGGAACGTTAAAGTCATACTGTGTATCTAGGGTGGATTTTTGTGTAAGGTATAAAGTTAAAACAGCAATACAAAAATAATAATAAATAAAACAACAATAAATCAAACCGTACAAAAAAAATCCAAAAAAACAAACACCATGCCAAGGCATCACATTCTACAAGTGAAGCTGTGATTGCATTCTCAAGAGTGTAAACATGAACAACGACAGCAGCAACAACAACAACAACCAACAACAGTGCAAACAATCATACAAGCTCTACTTTTTTACCTGACACAAACAAAGCAGCAACAGCAACAACAACGTCGCGTAAGGCGAAAATACAACATTTAGTCAAGCTCAGTCGAACTCACAGAATTAAAATGAACGACTTGCATTTTTACCGCAAGACCGTACACTCGTAGCATCGTCTGTCCAACGCTCGTGGCAAAGGCAGTGAAATTAACAATCCAGAAAAGCGCAACCGCGCTGAGGAGAAATAATATAGCACGCTTTTCTATATCTCTATTCTTTTTAACTCTCTGAACGTGTTTTTAATCCAAACATATCATATCTATATGTTTTTGGAATCAGGAACGGACAAGGAATAAGATGAAATTGTTTTTAAATCGATTTCGGAAAATTAATCTTAATTCTAATTTTTATATTTTTAATTTTCAGAGCTTGTTTTTAATCCGAATATAACGTTAACATATTTATATGTTTTTGGAATCAGAAAATGATGAAGAATACGATAAACGTAATTTTGGATCGTTTTATAAAAAAGATTTTTAATTACAATTTTCAGATTTTTAATGACCAAAGTCATTATTAATTAATTTTTAAGCCTCCAAGCTGAAATGCAATACCAAAGTCCGGCCTTCGTCGAAGATTGCTTGGCCAAAATTTCAATACATTTTATTGAAAAATGAGGGTGTGACAGTGCCGCCTCAACTTTTACAAAATGCCGGATATGACGTCATCAAAGACATTTATCGAAACAAATGAAAAATGTCTGGGGATATCATACCCAGGAACTCTCATGACAAATTTCATAAAGATCGGTCCAGTAGTTTACTCTGAATCGCTCTACACACACACACACACACACACCACGACCCTCGTCTCGATTCCCCCCTCTACGTTAAAACATTTAGTCAAAACTTGACTAAATGTAAAAGCAACAACAGTAACAACAGCAGCAACAACAACAAACAACAACAACAGTGCAAACAATCATAAAAGCTCTACTTTCTTACCTGACAACAACAACAACAACAACAACAACAACAACAACAACAATAACAACAACAATAGTGCAAACAATCATAAAAGCTCTACATTATTAAAGCTGGTGGTCTATTTATGACTATCCGGGGCTACGAGGCTGAAAATCATGTACAGAATTCTGTACAGCAAACGCTACCCGAAACCACATCTATACGGCGTGTACAACCTTGAGAGCTTCAGTCAACGCTTGAATTTTGCAGTGGTAACATCCGGTTTGCTCTCTCAGAGCTGAGCATACTTGTCAAGAAGGATCGAGCAGAAAAAATAAACGACTTGGCAGGGATTCGAACTCAAGACCTCGGGGCCTCGAAATGTCAGGGCCGATGTCTTAACCGGTAGGCCACTCCATTCTACGCTTGAATGACCATTCATGCGTTGCAAAAACGTAAAAATTGCCATTCAAATTTGCCTTTATTTGCAAACATGTTTCACGGAATCGCAGTACATGTTTACACCGTCATGCTACACGACATTCACATCATGCAAATAGCAGCGATATCTCTAGTTACAACATGCAAGAAAAATGACAAGAACAGTAATTGAATCTCTCCAAACATCTGTGCAGTTGAAAACAGACATCAAAGAAATAGTTATACATGTATTCACTTCTGAACAATGGGTGGATAGAGGTATAAATCATGCTGCTTCAAGAATAACATAAGATGAATTCATATCAATGTTTTTCCTTCTTTTTCTCAATTGGCGCAGTAGCCTAGTGGTTAGGACATCAGACACGATGTGTCGAGGTCGAGAGTAGGAATCTTCGCCGGGGCGTTTATTTTTTCCCCTTGATCACTCTTGAAGATAAAATATGATCAGTCTTGACAGAGCAAACCGGATGTTATCCCTGCAAAATTCAAACGTTGACTGAAGCTCTCAAGGTCATACACGCCGTATAGGTGGGGTTTCGGGTAGCGTTTGCTGTAGAGAATTCTGTACATGATTTTCATCCCTATCTTTTCAACCTCATAGCCCCGGAAAGTCATAAATAGACCACAGCTTTAACTGACACGAACTGACAGTATCAATTAAACAACACATCTTTCACTCACAGAGATGTTTGTGGGGGGACCAGAGTTGTCGGTACGGAAAGCGAAACAGAGGACTTCTGGGAAGGCCGCCCTGTCCTGGGCAAAGTGACAGTCATTGGCGGAGAGTCCCCCGGGCTTGGCAGGGAAAACGCCAGCGTTGTTTGGGTAGCCTCCTGTCATAAATAATTACAAAAAATGTCAATTTGGAAGATACTATAACTACCCTGACTTTTATTTGTGGGTTTATTACTGGTCATCAGGCTTTTTAACCTTTGCCCGTCCGGGTTATCGACTACACACGGAAGTCATCGTGGGGCCGTGCGGACCCATGCTTCTCATTTCCTTCTTTGAGAAACATGGGTCCGCACGGCCCCATGATGTTTGTAGTCTAAATATGAACTTTTTTTAATTACTTCTCGCTGAAATTTTAGGACATAAGAGCTTTTTAGGTGCCTGAGGCATTCTTAAAAGCTCATAAAAAAATTCCCACTGGTTTAAGAGATATTTGCAATTAAACACCCTTCTGGGTCCACACGGACCCCCGACCACCGGCGAAGGTTAAACTTAAACACAGACACCCCCGAAAATCAAATTCAGAGAAGCAAGCATAACTAATGCCTCAAATGACATGACTTTGTATGTATTTTACCGCATGTGTTTGCAGAAAGCTCTGAAAATTTGAAGGTAATGCCTTAAAGAGTTACTGAAATGTAAAAACCTGCTCCAAAACCACCTTTATAGGCTTGTGATGAATGACACCTACACTGTTCAGCATGCCATTGCATCATCTTTTTCCTGCATACGTGTATTCGTGTTTTGCAAGATCCGAGACTTTTACTGCGAACTTGGAATCTTTATTGTGGGCATGCATGCACAAGGGATTGTTCAGGCACCGAGGAGAACCTGCACAAATGTGACTGGGAAATAAATCCCTTGCGGAATGTGGGGGTGGAACCATGCAATGCCAATACAGTGGATCCCCCTTTTAAGACCCCCCCCAATTCAAGACTCCCTCCCTTTTAAGACTATCTTTTCTCAGACTTTCTGTTCATAGTCTTTGTAAATTTACTTCCCTAGTACTCCCTTCTTTTTAAGACCCGATTTTCATAGATTTTTGGAGGTCTTTGGTTTTGTTTGTTCGTTCATGGGCTGAAACTCCCACGGCTTTTACGTGTATGACCGTTTTTACCCCGCCATTTAGGCAGCCATACGCCGCTTTCGGAGGAAGCATGCTGGGTATTTTCGTGTTTCTATAACCCACCGAACTCTGACATAGATTACAGGATCTTTTTCGTGCGCACTTGGTCTTGTGCTTGCGTGTACACACAGGGGTGTTCGGACACCGAGGAGAGTCTGCACACAAAGTTGACTCTGAGAAATAAATCTCTCGCCGAACGTGGGGACGAACTCACGCTGACAGCGGCCAACTGGATACAAATCCAGCGCGCTACCGACTGAGCTACATTCCCGCCTTTTGGAGGTCTGAAAGGGGGGTTCCACTGTAGCGACAACTGGTTTCAAAGCTAGCGCTGCTACGGAATGAGCTATCTGCCCGCCCTTATCACATGCAAGACGTGAATGTTTACCGGGATGCCAAAAAGCAATGACGCCATCTTCGTCACTGTCCTTGGGGTTGACCTTCCAGATGAAGGGGGTGCGCGGCACGGCGGGCGGACTGGTCATTGTGTTGACCCCCACAGAAATGGCCGCTATCTTGTGCTTCTTCAGGTGTGGAATCACCGCCTTCGTCATTCCTACACAAAGAATTACAAGTAGCTGATATGAAACAACTGAGACTGCCGGTGAGAAGAACACAAGATAACTATGAAAAGGTACTCACCAGAATAAAACATACAAGCAACAACACAATTTGTGTTTTTTTAAATAATAAAAGTGAGAAATTATTAAAATCAATGAAAATGTCACTGCTGCTGCTTTAAAAAGTGAGAGAGGGTAGTGTATTTTGTGTTCTTATTTCAAATAAAAAGAAAAGTGTATGAGTGATAGAGGTGGTAGAAGTTTGGGGGAGGGGGGAGGGAGGGTGGCAAATTACTGGTGAAGGGAAAGCAGAATTCTGCACAAATGCTCTACACTAAATACACATTTCATTTCATTTCATTTCATTACTTTATTGTCCCATCGCTGGGAAATTCGGGTCGCTTCCTCCCAGTGGAAAGCTAGCAGCAACGGAGTCGCGCTACCCAGGTGTCTGCGTGTTTAGGTGTATTCAGCCACCTGCACTTATGGCAGAATGACCAAGGTCTTTTACGTGCCATTGTGATGACACGGGGGTGGGACATGGCTTCCGTCTCTGGGTCTGCACATAAAGTTGACCCGTGTCCGTCCCGGCCCGAATTCGAACCTGCGACCTTTCGATCACAAGTCCAGTGCTCTACCAACTGAGCTACCGGGCTACATGTATTCCCTCGCTCCTCTCTCATGTGTGTGTGTGTGTGTGTGTGTGTGTGTGTGTGTGTGTGTGTGTGTGTGTGTGTGTGTGTGTGTGTGGTGTGTGTGTGTGTGTGTGGTGTGTGTGTGTGTGTGTGGTGTGTGTGTGTGGTGTGTGTGTGGTGTGTGTGTGTGGTGTGTGTGTGGTGTGTGTGGTGTGTGTGTGTGTGGTGTGTGTGTGGTGTGTGTGTGGTGTGTGTGTCTCTGGTGTGTGTGTCTCTGGTGTGTGTGTGTGAGCGTGGGTGCGTGAGTGTGTGTGAGCGTGGGTGCGTGACTGAGTGTGTGTGTGTGTTTTTTTAAGAAAAATAATTCATGACAGAACAATAAGATAAGTCCAAGGAGATAAAAACATAAAGACAGGTCAAGGCCAACATCTGTGCACAACACACACACACGTGCACAGAGAAGAACAAGTCGCGTAAGGCGAAATTACTACATTTAGTCAAGCTGTGGAATTCACAGAATGAAACTGAACGCACTGCATTTTTTTCACAATGACCGTAGTCCGCCGCTAGTGCAAAAGGCAGTGAAAGTGACGAGCCTGTTTGGCGCGGTAGCGCTGTGCTTCATAGCACGCTTTACTGTACCTCTCTTCGTTTTAACTTTCTGAGCGTGTTTTTAATCCAAACATATCATATCTATATGTTTTTTGGAATCAGGAACCGACAAGGAATAAGATGAAAGTGTTTTTGAATTGATTTCAAAAATTTAATTTTGATCATAATTTTTAATTTTTTTAATTTTCAGAGCTTGTTTTTAATCCAAATATAACACATTTATATGTTTTTGGAATCAGAAAATGATGAAGAATAAGATGAACGTAAATTTGGATAGTTTTATAATTTTTTTTTTTTACAATTTTCAGATTTTTAATGACCAAAGTCATTAATTAATTTTTAAGCCACCAAGCTGAAATGCAATACCGAAGTCCGGCCTTCGTCGAAGATTGCTTGGCCAAAATTTCAATCAAATATGATTAAAAAATGAGGGTGTGACAGTGCCGCCTCAACTTTTACAAAAAGCCGGATATGACGTCATCAAAGACATTTATCGAAAAAATGAAAAAAATGTCCGGGGATATCATACCCAGGAACTCTCATGTCAAATTTCATAAAGATCGGTCCAGTAGTTTACTCTGAATCGCTCTACACACACACACACCATGACCCTCGTCTCGATTCCCCCTCTATGTTAAAACATTTAGTCAAAACTTGACTAAATGTAAAAAGAAGAAAAAACACACACAAAAACTTCAGATATGAGACAGACAGATTTACACACACAGAATTACACACACAGACATTGACACATACCTGGTACGTCTCTCTGACTGACCACAGGCGTTGTGCGGCTAATGTTGAACTCTTGGTCCAGCATGGGGCTGAAGTTGAGCGAGAGGTCAAACAGCTTGGGGTGCATGGCCTCGTACTGCATATTCATGGGCCCAGCATGCCACACAATGTCCCCCCGGCTGATGGCCCCTCGCACCGAGGCAAGAGCCATTTTGTTCGGGCACTGCAAAAACACAAGAGGATCTCAATTTAACTGCTCTCAAAAATGATAAAAGTTAAATTCTTTTATTTCAGGTTTATAGCCACTTGCACCTAGTAGTCCAGGTCAGTTTTTTTTATTACAATTTTAGCTCGGGGGGGGGGGGGGGGCACTGCAAGAACACAAGCGACTGTGAATTTTAGTGGTCTTGAAAATAAAATAGACTTGTTCCAGGATTATGGCCGCTCCCAACTAGTCCAGGTCCATTTTCTGCAAAAACACTGCAAAAACACAAGAGGTTATAAACAGAACATTTGAAAAAGCAAGCCCTAAATTGGAGGGTCGTCAGTTTGAATCAAAATTGCTGCACCAACAAGTGTCTGTGCAACAGAGTGAGAAAAGGCAGCAGCAAGCGTCCACTGTGAAGCTTCAGGGCTCAACAAGACTTGAGCAAAGGGAGCAAATCAATACAATGGTCTAGCAGCATAACTGGAGCAGTTACTTCCCCTACCACACATATTGTACTTGTAGTCTTGCAGCCGCACACACAAAAGATAATCAAAGCACACAAAAAAGATAATCAAAGTTGAAAATAACTGAGTATTAATGAGGTAGACATGTTGCTAACCACACACACTCTTGTGAGTATTTTGATAAGCAAATCTGTGCTACAAAACAACTGAGGGAAAAAAACACAATGCAGTTCATCTCCATAGCTAAGGCTGGCTCTGACACTGACAAAAGACATCCAGACACACCAAAGTCAAGGTGGGGGTCAGTTTCTTCGAGGGGATTTGACCCACCATAGTAGGGGCAGTTGTGGCTGGGAGCGTTTAAAACAAAATTTTTTTTTAAGAAAAACAAATTTGTCAAGGGGGTATAGTTCTCCAAGAGGCAAACTGCCTCAGATACGGAAATTGAAAACGGGTACTTTTCTTTGGAAACAATCCTGCATGAAATTAACATACATTACCTGCAGTGTGACATTGCTGGCCAGGGTGACGGGGGAGCAGTGAAGGTACCAGTACAGCAGCCAGGGGTGGGTGGTGTAGATGAAGCGTTCCCTGAAGCCAAACACTCGCAACCCTTCAGCGATGGTGACCGCACGAGGAAAGTACTCCGTGAAGTACCGGTTGACCACGTTCAGCGCAAAGCCCACCGTGGGATGAATGCCATCGTAGCCCACATCTGCAAGAGAAGAGGTCAACCGTAGTTTAAATACTAGAATAGTATAATAGAATAGAATAATGCTAGCCAAGGATCCACACATTGACTGGAGGCAAAGAGTGATAGACACAAACCAAGGTCCAAATACAAAAAAGCAGTTTTAACTAAATAATAATAATCTAAGGCCAAAAAAAAAGGTCTGTTTATGGTAACATAGGCCAACAAAATAGGGTCGGTAGGTCGGGATTTTTTTTTTCCCCCAAAAACATATTTTTACGTTATTTTGCAAAAAAACCTTTTTTTTTTCTTTCCCAAATGCCAAAAAAAAGTCTAGGGTCGCGCGAAAAAACTAGGGTCGGTCGGGTTACCGTAAACAGACCTATTTTTTTTTTGGCCTAATAATCTAAACAACGAAGTGACTGTGGTGAGATGAACAAAGTTAAAAAACAAAGGATTTCTGTACTCACCGATACAAGAACAGCACAAGACGATACGAATTTTCACTTATGAAAGAATTTTTTAAATAATAATAACAAACCCAAAAACAGAAAATTTAAAAGTAAAGAAATAAATCTAAAAGCCATAAGCAGGTGATAATGGTATATATATCAAAACAAGCACATGTATAATATTAATAGTTAAATAATCTTACCCAAGTGATTCATAAATACCATGTGGACCTTTTTAATCTCCTTGAAATCTCCATACTGACTTGGTACTTGTACCTAGGGGAAAACATATTAACTGAATTAATAAATCACAATCACATAAAAGATAGAATCAATGAAACAAGTTTTCTTCAATTTCTAAAAACAAATATCAGTGGTAGTCACCCATAATGTCCCAAGCTTTGCGCTAAACACATCTTTGTCTTTTTCTGTCAGTCCAGGGAAGGCCAAATCTCAATTTTAACTCGCCATCCGTGCGAGTAACTTTCAGAAATTCACTATAGCCTGCCAGAAATGTCACAGGCCCAGTACGTACCACACAACTATTTAGGACTGTTAGATTTCTTTACATAATTAAAACAGCGGAGGCAAGCACAGGAACCTCGTTTTTGTTTTACTAGAATATGGCGATGATGTTGCACTTGCAGACGACAGAAGTTCCTGCATCTGCAGAGTTTTATGTGGCTTTAAAACTTGATAGTACAACTACAATCGAAAGTTTTGCATTTGATCAGAATTTTCACTGGCCAGCCGGGCTAGCTACCAGGTGGTTTCTACTAGCCCGGCCCTGGCGACCGTTGAAATGATGTCAGATTTCTCCTGATGTCAGCTTTCTGATTCGGCCTAGTTGATCTTGTATAAACTCCACACTGCACAAAATAACACCCTTCGAGAGTACTGACGAGCGACCTTGGGTACCTTACATTCATGGGGTCAGATTTGTCCAACCAATTTTTTTAATCTAAACTTAGAAATTTGATTCATCCTAAAATGTTTCCCCCGCTTCTCATTCAAGGGACGTAACCAGTCGGTACACGTTTTCGAAAAAATCGAATTTTGGGGTGAAATCTATTAAATTTCACCACAGATTTCCTTCACATGCAAGAAACTGACATGCTTTTGGTCCTTAAATAAGTTCACTTCTTTAATCTTACCAAGAAACATTTCAGTCTCGAGTATATATCGAAGGGGTAAGGTGACAGAGGGGCCAATCTCACATCGTTACACCGGGCGGACGATCTGACCATCCCTGCAGTCGATACGTTTTTCTCGGACTCTGCTTGTGACCAAGTTCTCGATCAGCTGACTCAAAACACCATGCAGGAAGCGAAAGTGAAAAACGATACCTTTCCTGGTGAGAATTGCCGCTTTTATTGAGTGAATTCAGCAAGAAATACACAACCAGAATGCTATGGAAACGCTTAAAACCTTACCTTCTCATTCAAACTACTTGCAGCGTGCGGAAGGGAGAAGCACAACACCACCAAACAGAGAACTCCGGCCAGCGTTGCTCGCGACAGTCGCGCCATCTTGTTGTCAGACATCATGTGACTGCTCGTGTCACGTGGTTTTTATTTATAGATTTCTAGTTCGAGCCTGGTTCGAGGAAAGAAAACAACCGTGTTGGAGGATGATGTAAACAGCGCTTAGAACTGTACCCACGGAATACGCGCTATATAAGCTTCATATTGATTGATTGCTTTCAAGATTGAAATGTAACGCCGAAGCCGACTTGGTGACTGATCTGGATGATTTTACTCATCATGGTATCATTAGCCATTTTACCTCAGCTAGTTGGTTTAAACATAAGTTTATTTTAACAAAGGTTACAATCATGACATGTATACAAAGTTCACAGAAACAGCAACAAGCTAGAAGCTTATAGTGGTGTTCCTGCATGACATTACAACATAAGGCGGTAACGGGTGAAAAATGTGTCTCAATAAACCAAATCTATTAATAACGTAATGAACGTTGCATAATGATTATAAAGAAAGACAGTAAAGGAAGGAAGGAGGGAAAGAAGATGAATAAAAGAAGAGGGATGGGTAGGAGATGTGCAGAAGTTTAAGTTGTTGTCCGGCTTGTAGAGCATTTATTCTGACTTACCCAAAGCGGCCTGAACGTTCAATGAACGAGTGTACGGTGGAAAAAATTTTCCTGTTCAAATCTAAAGAATACTGTCTGTCTCCGTTTAAAAGGTGGGGGAGGTGATTTGTGTGATTAGGGAGGGTATGTATAGTTTCTTGACGTGCTTCGCGATAATTTGGACAATCGAATATGAAGTGTTGTACGGATTCGGACGGGAATCCACAGTCACAAGATGCATCTGTAGCAACGTGACGTCTCACTAGATCGTTATTGAGATCACTTATATATAACCTGAGCTTACAGTGAATTATTTGTGACATGCGATCTCCAGAATAAAAGTAACACGGCGGACTTAAATCGTTTTTTGACAAAAAGTGCTTAAATTCACTTAGGGAATCACTAAGTTTTATATAGTCTGGTAAAGAATTCCAGAGTTGTGTAGTAGATGGGAGAAATGAGTTTCTATATAATTCAGTTTTAAACGATGGAACTTTCCTGTCTAGAGGTCTGCGCCGGTGATATGGGTTATTAGTTGATATCAATGGTGGCAATATCGCTAATAAGTAGTTTGGCACCTTGCGGTGAACGATCTTGTGAAATAATATCAATTTATGACGTTTTCGCCTCTCTAGTAATGAAATAAAGCCTGACTCATCGTACAATTTTTGATGGCTTGTACCGCGGACTGCTCCAACAATGGTTCGAATTGCATCTAAGTGAATACTTTCGAGCTCGGTGGCTAAATCCTTAGGGCAGTTGTCCCAGAGAACATCAGCATAATCAAAATGTGGCAATATGAAGGATTTATACATTGTTTCTAAAGCTTTTCTGCCTAGTCTATATTTATAAGATCGTAAGCAAGCTACTAGCGTACGGCATTTTGCTATAACAGATTTAATATGTAACTCCCACTTACCGTTATTCTGAATAATAATACCAAGATGTTTATGACTTTCAGTTTCTTGTAAAATTGTGCCACCGAAGTTCAAAGGGATGTAATCTGGATTTCTTTTCCTGCTTATATTCAGAAGTTTTGTTTTACTTTGATTGAATTTAACTTTCCACTGACTAGCCCACTGGTCGATTTTTTCAAGATCTGAGTTAAAAATATCTGTTCGCATCTGAGAATTTTCCAGGCTTAAATACATACTTGTATCGTCGGCAAACAGTTTAATAATGGATTCAACGTTATCAACTATGTCGTTAATGTAAACCAGAAAAAGGAGAGGTCCTAGAATAGAGCCTTGTGGAACGCCTGTTTGCACAGGTAAGTAGCTAGACATACTTCCTTTAAGCACCACTGCTTGTTTTCGATCAGTTAAATAGTTTTGCAACCAATTAAACATCTGACCTCGAATCCCTAGTGCAAATAACTTTCTCAAAAGACCTTTGTGCCAGACTCTGTCAAATGCTTTGAAAATGTCGAAAAAGATTGCCTGGACAGTAATGCTGTCGTCGAGTGACTTGCAAAAGTCGTTATATAGGCATGTTAACTGGTACACAGTGGAGTCACCGGGAATAAAACCAGACTGGGAAGGTGTGATTATGTTATTCGATACAAAATAATCAAACACATGTTTCTGAACACATTTTTCAAGGACTTTACCTACGCAGCTTAAGAGTGAGATGGGACGATAATTTGAACAGTCTCCTTTATCCCCCTTTTTAAATATCGGTGTTATGTGTGCTGTTTTCCATATGCTTGGAAATACACCCTCATTTAATGATCTTGTAAATAAAATAGATAGAGGTTCTGCTATTATAGGTAAACTTGCAATAAGAATCTTATTATGAATTTTATCAGGCCCGACAGCTTTAGATGTATCAAGACTTTCTATTACACTTTTCACTTCTTCAGAAGTCACGACCATATCGTCGACAAAAAACTCAGCATTATCTATATCGGGAACATTATCGTCTGTGTCGTTTATTTCTGATTGTTTAACAAAAGACATATTAAATAATTCAGCCTTTTCCTGGTCTTCAAAATAGGTTTTACAATCAACTGTTAGTGGCGGGATTTCGTTTTGGTCAGAGCCTTTCTTTGCCATAAACCTGTTAACTAACTTCCACCACTGCTTCTGACCAAATTTCTTTGGATCAGATACGGACCGGTCAAGTTCCTCTAAATATTGTTTCTTTCGCGTTCGAATAGCATCTGTGTATTGGTTCCTTATCTTACGAAAGAGTTCCCAAGCTTGTGGTGTGTCTACATGCACAGCAATAGTATGAATAAATCTTTTTCGGTCTTTTAATTTCAAAATATATGATGTGATCCAGGGTGTGTCTCCCTCCCGAATGGTGACTTCCTTGACAGGCAAGCAGGTTTTCGCGATCGAATACAACTGCTCCGAAAAAAGAGAAGCTGCGGTATGAATATCTTCTAAAGTCACTATGTTTGACCAATCAATTTTCTGTAACTCAACTATTAACTTTTGACCGTCTAGTTTGCTATAATCTAAAATTGTTCTTTTTGAGTGTGATCTTTTCTTCAAATGATGCTTTAAATAAACGACTGGTACGGAGTGATCACTACAAATGGGAGGAATAACTTCTACTTTATCAACAATGTCAGTGCTTGGGGTAATAATCAGGTCGATACAGGTGGACGTATCTTCAGTTATCCGTGTGGGACTTGTCACTAGTTGCTTTAAGCTATTCAGATACAAAATGTCTGTGAGTTGCTTTGGTGGGTTGTCATTAAAATCGGAATTAAAATCACCAAGAATTATGAATTTGTGAGGGGTGGCCATAACTTGTTTAATAGAAGAATCGATCAGTTGCCAATAAGCAACAGGGGCACTAGGAGGCCGGTAAAACGAGCCTATCAATATAGTTTCTTGATTCAATTTGGTTTCGATCCATGTGGCTTCAAGGTTAGGAATCAAAAGATCTGTTCTCTCTTTACAGCATAAGTAATCTTTAACATATATTGCCACACCACCGTGTGCTCCGTCTGGTCTGTCTCTCCGCACAAGTGGATGGAAACCATTAATATTAAATTGGTCTTGCATCTTACCAGCAGGTAACCAAGTCTCAGATAAAGTTACTATGTCAAAATCTCTAATTTCACTTTCCACAATATCAAGTTTGTTCCTCAAACTTCTGGTGTTTAAGTGTGCTACTATAAGTTCACCTTTTTCTAACGGAGAAACTGGTCCTCAGCTTGTTCACTTTGAAACAAAGTAGCCTATCGAGCAACGCCGCGCATAGTGGAACAACAGTTACTTACCGTAAGCCGGTACCAAGTAACTTGAAGAAAGAGTTAGACAGGAGGAGAAAAAGAATACTTTTTGTTGTCACCTTTTTGTTTTGTTTCATAAGATATAACACAGACCAAAAAAACCCAAAAAGGAACAAAAAGTCAAAAACAAAACTCGAGAAGAACAAGGAGTAAACAGAAGTATCAAGCAATTCCATAAAGTGTACAATTTTTTTTTTAGCAAAACTAACTAGTCAAGGGAAAAAACAAGGGGAACTGCGTGACGGGAGGAGGAGGAGGAGGAGGAGGAGGAGGAGGAGGAGGAGGAGGAGGAGGTGGAGGAGGAGGAGGTGGAGGATACCAAACAAATAATAATAATAATAAAAATAAATGAGCATTTATATAGCGCAACATCATAACTTTACAATTATGCTCTTTGCGCTTGACACATTTAAGATTAAAACACAGTTATACAAGCATTTACATCTACATTCATAGTCAGCAACGCTTAATTAAAAGCATACACCATCAAACATACATACATACAAAACAAGAGGCGAAGCCTTCAAGGCTCCCGTAAGAAATCAACGGCAATAGCCCTATATATACTTCCACCAGAAATTATTCTCAAACGGAACGAAACCGATTCTGGTTTGATATTCCGGGGAGAGAACCACTTCAAGTAGACTGAACTTGAATGCAGTGCTACTCTCCCCTGGACTGTCTATAAATGTGTCGGGCGCAAAGTAAGAATCCGGGGCAGAGTTGGAATAATCGGGATTTCCCGAAACCTCATTTGATTTGATGATAATTAGTTTTAACGTCCTCTTAGAACCAATTGGCCTATCTTGGGACAAGTAGAGTTGATATGCTTTATGGGGGGACAGGACACTGGACAGACATGCAGAGAACACATATGATCGTGTTATAGATCTGGAAGTCTGTTGTTGCGATATTTCAAAATGGGGATGGAAGTAAAGATTTTGTTGGGGTTGTTGCCATAGTGTACGCGAAATATAGTTGGAGTGGAGCAGTTTTGTAGGCTTATTTGCTTTTTATTTATGTAACATAATTTTCAGACTTTTAGATAATGCCAAAATAATGTAATAAATAACTGGCTGAATAAGTAAATAAATACGTAACTAGAAACATAATATATAAAAAAAAAAAATGATTAGCCAAATAAGAATATTAAATATAACTTGCTAAAATGATATATCAGAATGGGGAACTTAAGTTTAGGTACGAGGAGGGCGGTGTATGTGATTTAACCTTGTTTGAATAGAGCTATATGATAGGTGTTGTAGGCGCTTTGGTTGTTGGGGGAAGGGGGGGGGGGGGGGGGGGGTCTGTGGGAGAGAGGGTCGAGGGGGGGGGGGGGAGGGGAAGAGGGGATGAAGTTTTCAAAACAGATGTCCTATTTCAGCCTTATGTATTGAGAGACACAGGGTGTATGCTGGCTTCCATTGAAGCGTGCAATGTTTATCTAAAAACTCATGGGGTTTCAGTTTGTGTTCGTTGACAAGGGTGTGTAGGTTGCGGAAATCTTGTTGGAGTAATTGGCAGCGGTCAAAGAGGTGTAAAAAAGATATTAGCTTTCCACAATCACAGAGACGGGGAAAGAACTTGTGAGCGCATCCATCCGTGCGAATTCTGCGAAGTATTTTAAGGAGGGGGGTGGGGAGTGGAGGCCTGTTTTGTTTTGTTTGTCAGGGCAGAATAAGCCAACCATGGGCATCGCCTTCTGTTTTTAATTCTGTTTCCCAGTGACGCCAGGCAACTTTGGCCATTTTGTGTTTTGCTTCCGTCTTTGTTAATTTGAGGTCATGAAATTCTGCTTGGTCTGTGACAGACTCTTTTGCTGCTCTGTCAGCCATATCATTGCCTCTGATCCCTGTGTGTGAGGGGATGTACATAAGGGTCAGTTCTGTTCCAGAGGCAATGATCTGGTGACAGAGGAACACTATTTCCGTCTGAAGCTCTTCCCGGTTTCTGGAACCATTTTGGAGAGCAGTCAGAGCTGATTTTGAGTCGGAGAGAATCACGACTCTTGTTGGGGGTTGAGGGAGGTCATTGATATAGTGCCAGAAGTGCACACAGTAATCACACGATGACTGCGCTGACAGTAGAAGACAAAGGACATTGTCTGCGAAATCGGTTCTTTGCCTATTTGTTCCTTTTTTTTAAGGTTTTGTTTTTCAGTCCTTTTTAGACCTAGCCCTTATTTATCTTTTTGTTTTACATTTAAGGCTTATATTGTTATCCGATTTGTTATTTCCTTGGTAAAAATCAAAATATGATGTTGAAAAAAAGACATTTACATAAAATGGCCCAATCAAAATGTTATGACGTATTTATTTATCTTGTGTGTGTGGCAATATGTGCTTGTTTGTGTGTGAATGAGAGTGTGTGGGTGTATATATGTGTGTGTGTGAGACACAGACAGAGCTAGAAAGAGAGTCAGGGTGTGTTTGTATGTGTTCCGAGTTTGACAACACAGTGTTCCACTTTACACACCCATGCGTCCAACCTGGAACAAATGCAGACATTTTTATTATGATCAGTCTGATGAGTTGCGTGACTTTTATTTTATTTTATGTGGTTCGTTTATTTACTGATAGAGTCTAGTATGTGACAATATAAAGAACGCTTTGCAATATCCATTTGTTTGTCTGGTACGGCTGTTTCTCCTTAACTGTTCCAGGTTTAGCGACTTTCCCCTTCATCACAAATCTGCTTCAATTGCAAGATCTTGCCATGATTTTCTCCCTCAAGATAATTGTACCGCTTGAAATTGGCGAAAAAACAGTCAGTCTGAAGTTAATTTTACATGTCACGTGAGTATAGGGTGCTGTATTTACTGGCGTGTGGTAAGACCACCCCTCCACTTGGTCACCTACCAACAATGAACTGCCTGCACAATGGGATTTTTGGATGACAATATTTTTGAATAAGTCACTGGTTGCATTTACAAAATTAATTAAAAAAAAGAAAAGATTTTCCACTGTGCACAAAGAGTTCAAAACTTGTTACAGAACAAATATTGATCGAATTACTGTGGTAAAATAATAACTACAGCTAAATGCGTCAGTGGCCTTCGAAGACCTCGTAACTTGCATTTTCCCGATTTTCGAATTTTTGCATGGTTCCGTCCCTTGATTTTTTTTCCTATCATCTGTGAAAAGCTTGTAACTCTATCTATTTTGCAAAGGTCTTTTTCCCCTGATTTTAAAAACCTCGTATTGCCGTGGGGTGTTGAGACATTAGCGACATTAGCGGGAAAACCTCGTATTGTCTGTTTGAATCCCTGCGAGTCTGTTGAAAATCCTCGTAATTGTTCCTTAAATTCAAAACAAAAAAGTTCAAAACAAAAAAGTGAAAACCTCGTATCTACACGTTTTGATCTGGTGAAGAGGAATTTGATTTTTAAAACACTCATTATCTCAGAACTATGATTTTGAAGATACGAGGTCTTCGAAGGCCACTGACGTATAAATGTATTACAGAAACAGTTGTTGTTGTTGTTGTTGCTGTCTCAGTCAAATAATGAAGTATCAACCGCCTAACATGATTTCCACTGGTACACAGCTCTGGAGTATAGTAATAACTCTTGGTTTTTACATGTAGTCAAGTTTTGACTGAATGTTTTAACATAGATAGGGAATCAAGACGAGGGTGGTGGTGAATGTATGTATGTGTGTCTGTATGTCTGTATGTCTGTATGTCTGTCTGTCTGTATGTATGTATGTATGTATGTATGTATGTATGTATGTATGTATGTATGTATGTATGTATGAACTTACTTTGTGCAGTATTGGATGTGTATGACTCGGCGTGTGTGTGTGTGTGTGTGTGTGTGTGTGTGTGTGTGTGTGTGTGTGTGTGTGTATGAGTGTGTGAGTATGTGTGTTTGTGTATTTGTGTGTTTGTGTGTGTGTTGTGTATGTGTGTGACTGTGTGTTTAATACTTTCAGGCTCAAAGTACGTTTACGCGACATACACAATACATTCTTAATAACATTTAAGTATGAAAATAAAAGAGTTTGTTCACACCAGAAACAAAGGAACAGAAGCTTGAACATCGACAGTTTCAAACACCTCTCTCTCTCTCTCTCTCTCTCTCTCTCTCTCTCTCTCTCTCTCTCTCTCCATGTGTCTGTCTCTGTCTGTCTGTCTGTCTGTCTGTCTGTCTGTCTGTCTCTCTCTCTCTGTGTCTCTCTCTCTCTCTCTCTCTCTCTCTCTCTCTCTCTCTCTCTCTCTCTCTCTCTCTCTCTCTCTCTCAAACACAACGAGTATACAAGCGTATTCTGTTTCTAATGTACAAACGAGTTTTTGATACCAACGCTTTTATTTGAACAATAGAACAATACAACATGACATCGTATCACGTAGCGCAATCACAATCATGATAAAAGCAAAACATTTAAATATTGTAAATTTCACAAATATGTCTGAACAAAAACACATGTAATAAGTAAACTTTCAACTTGGGCAGTGGGGTTAAAATGCAGTCAGCGACATCTTTGATTCACGTCCACAATGCTTCTGATGCTTGTTCAAGGAAAACAACATGAGCAAATGTGACCCTCCACCACGAAATGAGTCGCATGTCACCTTTGCATGATTTTCATATTTTTACATTTTCATAAAGAGGTTTTTATGCTCTATCCAGTGGTGAAACCCGTTTTAGAAAAGAGCGAAAACTGTTTGAGTTATAAGCCTGTGACTAAGGTGACCCTCACGCTGTTACCAGACACTCTCCGGACTTATATCAAGCCTAGCGCAGAACCGCGCGAGGTGACATGCGACTCATTTCGTGGTGGAGGGTCACAAATGCACAATTAAAAGCCACATAAGACAAATACTAAAACGCTCAAATTCAAGACGCAGTTGATTCTGAGTTGATAAAATGTAAATACAATTTAAAAAAATCACGAACACATTACATTCATAGACTGAAAATATGTACGCCAAAGCCAACATCCTCCTCCTGTTCTCAATAAACAAACAACACATACACTGCCTGCAAAAAAGAAGAAATAATCCAGATTTAAAATGACTAAAAGTGGTAACAAATTGAAAGTTGTCATGAATAAAGGACCAATAAGCAGCACTGACACACACAAATATAAAATTTTTTTAAAGCTTTTACTTTTTGCACATGAAAAAAAAAGATAATTCAGCATTTCCGATTCAACAGATCACAACAAAATGTACAATAACACATGAAGAGTATTCTTTCAAACTGACCACGCTTTGCTTTCTATTGACACGAGTTCAACTGACAATGGACATTGTAATTATATTGGCAAATCATGTTATTCATATAAGTTTGACCCCTTCCTCTCAATCAACTCCGTTCTCCCCTTCTCCGTCGTGTCCCCCACACCCCCCCCACCCATTCCCTCCTTCATCATCACCACGCATAACGACATAATCACAAGTTACTATTTTATGCACACGATGCCTATCACAAACCGTGTCGTTACACAACACGTACCCAATCAAACTTCAATAATGGTAACAATTAACGCACAATATTGTTCTTGAATGCAAAGGACAGCACACACATATACCCCTCCCCCTCCCCCCCCCCCGCCGCCCCCAGCACCCCGAACATTACAAACATACCCCCGCCGCCCCCCCCCCCTCCCCCGCCAATATATGACGGCTTAATGGCACCAAAATAAGATAAATATAATTTCACATGAAAATTTAAATGTACATGAGAAAATTGCAAATATCACTGAAAATTACCATTCTCTTCCCCATTTGTTTATTTTTCAATTTTTGCTTTAACATTCCGTCTGGTATCGATCCAGAACTGAAATGTGATCATTGTAATTGTCAGGTGATCATGTTTAATAATGGTATTGGCGTGAGCACGCTGAGGTCAAAACTTACAATGAGTAATTAACAATATTGCTATTTCATATGTTACATGCATTTCCATTGGTCAATTGGGCAAAACTGAGCTCAGTGCAAAAGTGATATCGACGACATTTCCGTCGATATCAGTTTTGATATCGACGACCTCTTTATTGCTTCCCCACTTCAAAAACAAAAACACCTAAATTTAAAAACAAACAAGTATATATGAAAATGTAGGTAATGATCCCAGAATGTAGTTGAGCAAGTGACTAAAGACTTTTTGAAAGAAAAGACATTTTGAAATTCTGAAAAGTACAAGAAAAGAGTGAACAAAAAGAAATAATAATCAGAGGGAGGAATATGGAACAGCCAAAACTGAGACAAACACTTTTGTAATTTCTTTACAGTAAATACAAAATGTCCAGAGAATTAGCAATATTTCTAACATTGAGATGATTGACTGACTGTGTGATGATATCTTCTGCTATTGGTCTGTTTCGACAGTGATATCAAAATCTCGACCTCCGGTCTCGATTTTGATATCACTGTCTCAACAGACCATAGCAGAAGATATCATCACACAGTCCGTCAATATTGGGTACTGTCGGTTAACAGTGGGGCAGTAGATGACACAGAACACATGACAATGAATATGTTAGCGTGTCTGATTGCCTCAGACCTGTGGGCGTCGGATAGGAGCTTTCTTCATGTTTGACACCTACCAAACCTCAACAACTCAGGTGCTTTCTGTGCAGAATAACTTTATTAAATATATATATTTTGTTTAGCGGCATTGGTGTCGTAACAGGTACGTATCTCCTTTGAAAATCTGTGAAATTGATCCTGCCAAATAAAATAAAAAAAAAATAAAAAAAAAGAAATGGAAAACAAATAAATAAATCCCTTTTTGCACAGAAAGCAGCAGAGTTGTTGCGTTTTGGTATGTGTGCAAAGTGGAAGGGTGCTGCTATTCAATGTAAAAGCCTAGACTGATCTTTCGTTCTCTCTGTATGTTTCTAGAGAATGGTAATTTCATTTCTCGGCGGTGAACAGTGATCGTTTTCCATTGGAGATTATCTTTGAAAAGGATAACAAAAGAAAGGTACAAGCAGTTTCAATTAACAGCGCCTCAACAGTTGACACAGCCATTGATCCCGGGTGATTAACCCGAATAACGAAGACAAGACAATGGACAAGACAGAACATGCAACGACTTTTAACTTGGTCATTATGGTATTAGTGGCTAATGAGATTGTGGTGTCGCGTCACTTTCATGGGAATTAACTTCGTTTAAAAAAACCCACACAAACAAACAAGAAAATTTCGTCTATTTTGGAAGCTATACATTTCGAAGATAACTCACAGCATCAGCTACCATCGATTTGTGTGTGTGTGTGTGTGTGTGTGTGTGTGTGTGTGTGTGTGTGTGTGTGTGTGTGTGTGTGTGTGTGTGTGTGTGTGTGTGTGTGTGTGTGTGTGTGTGTGTGTGTGTGTGTGTCGTGTTCGTCTACTTTAAAGGCCGACAGGTCGAAGTTCTTATGAATGTCTCGTTCTGTCTACAAGTAAACGTTCCATAAACTTATTTTTCTTGAATCTTTAATTCTTGATTTTGTAAGGTTAGCAGTCTATATGTTTCGGATCTGTACACTTTGTTTCTTTCGTTCTCTCTGTATGTTTCTAGATGTGTTTCTTTCGTTCTCTCTGTATGTTTCTAGATGTGTTTCTTTCGTTCTCTCTGTATGTTTCTAGATGTGTTTCTTTCGGAAATTTAATTTTGATCATAATTTTTATATTTTAATTCTCAGAGCTTGTTTTTAATCCAAATATAACATATGTATATGTTTTTGGAATCAGGAAATGATGTAGAATAAGATGAACGTAAATTTGGATCGTTTTATATAAAAACAATATTTATTACAATTTTCAGATTTTTAATGACCAAAGTCATAAATGAATTTTTAAGCCACCAAGCTGAAATGCAATACCGAAGTCCGGCCTTCGTCAAAGATTGCTTTACAAAAATTTCAATCAATTTGATTAAAAAATGAGGGTGTGACAGTGCCGCCTCAACTTTTACAAAAAGCCGGATATGACGTCATCAAAAGTATTTATCGAAAAACAGAAAAAAATATCAGGGGATACCATTCCCAGGAACTCACATGTCAAATTTCATAAAGATCGGTTCAGTAGTTTGGTCTGAATCGCTCTACACACACACACACGCACAGACAGACACACAGACACAGACACAGACACAGACACACACACACACACACACACACGCACAGACAGACAGACAGACAGACAGACACACAGACAGACAGACACACACACACACACACACACACACACATACACATACACCACGACCCTCGTCTCGATTCCCCCTCTATGTTAAAACATTTAGTCAAAACTTGAATAAATGTAAAAAGCATCCAAACAACCACAAAATCCAACAAAAACACATACAAACAAACAAACACAAACAGTAAATGCAGTGGTAAAGTTACCTTGATCATACACAGCACAGCGCCAGTGATGATAAAGCTGTAAGTTATCAGCTCGCAAGCACAAAAAGAGCGGCCACCAAGAACTCGGCCTTTTTCTTTGCCACGGGCTACACAACCAGCTTTAAAAGTATGTATCCAGATTGTGTCACTCGTTCACTATAACAGTGTATTATAACTCTTCCACTATCTGACAAAAACTGTCTATTCCCACGGACAGAGTGGAGTAAATTCTCATCCATTTTCTGACAAAAACATATTCTTTCTAGGACACATCAAAGTAAATTACCATCCATTTTCTGACAAAGACATATCGTTTCTAGGACAGCGCTGAGTAAATTCTCACACATTTTCATATGGACAGAGTATAGAGTAAGATCTCTTTCATTTTCTGACGAAAACATGATGTTTCCACGAGTAGAGTACATTCTCATCAATTTTCGAACGAATACATACTACATCCACGAAGAGAGAATAATAATTTTTCATCCATATTCTGAAGAAAACGCACTATTTCCATGACCAGAGCAGAGTAAATTCTCATCCATTTTCTGACGAAAACAAACACTTTCACTGATAGCGTACAGTACATTTTCGTCCATTTTTCTTTAGAAAATATGATCTCCAAAGACTTTAACTACAGACCGACTGGTGAAGTATTCGTTCTGCTTGTTTGTGTTGTTTCAATTGACCATTAACCCCTTCACTGCCACAGTGGTAGTAACTTATCCGAACGGTCTATGGGAAAGAACTGTGTTTAGAACCCCTACAGTGGGTACCTCCCATTTAGTTTTCAGAAATGTCCTGAAATGTTGTTGACACAAATCCCACGTATGAGATACGGTTATGGGCGTACGATAAACAGAAAATGACCACGTATTACATACGGGGTGGGCAGTGAAGGGGTTAAGGTAGGAAAGGCCTACAAGTTTGCCTCTCAGGTACAGTCCTCAATTTTCTGTTGAATGTATCAGCTCAGGGTAGTGATCCAAGCCATTTGACGCAGTTTATTTCGTCTGTATTCTACAAACAGTATATGTACATAATATTGCAGCCTACATTGTAATGTGTTCTCAAGCGCGTTGCACAGATACAGTGCAGAACGCACACTCCACCATTTTCTGGCGAATACATCAGCTCCCAATAGTAATTCAAGCCACTTGACACAGCATTTTGTTTGTTCTGTATTCCGCAGACTGTAGCGCGGGCCTACCGTATTGTCTCGAGCGTGTTTCCATGCCCAGGCACAGTGCAGAACCAGGGCTCCCCATAGCGCGCGTCCCTGCGTCCTATACGCACTAGAAGCCGAAAACACGTACTAGAAATATAATGTATGGAAGGGGTCCCTTGACGCACTAGATTTTAAAGGAGCGGGTCCTAGGACGCACTAAATTTTCTTTATCGTGCGTACCGTATAGGTATCATTTTCAGACTGCAATCGACACTTAGCAGTAGGCCTACACTATACGTGACCACAACGTTTTATAAGTACACTGGGACTTCTCGGCTTTTGGACCCGTGGGACCCTCTAAAATACTGCAGTGGGGGTCCATGGACCCTCTAAAATACTGCAGTGGGGGTCCATGGAACCTCTAACATTTAAAAGTGGGGGTCCCGGGACGCACTATGAGGGGCGTCCGTGGGGAGCCCTGAGAACATACACACTTGCATTTTCTAACATCAGTTCCAAACAGCAAGTCCGGTGCACAACTCTGTACTCTAAAAGACTGTGTGTCATGTCTACAGAGTTGTCTCACGCATTTCCCGCCCATACCCAGGTACAGTGTAAAACGCAAACTCTTTTATTTTGTGACGAGTGCATCAGCAGCCGTACCCACAGTAGACATAACTCTGTCTTAATCAAATACGACACCGACCAAAAAAACTTCCAGTCCTTCGTGATGTTTTCCACTGATTGTGTCACGTCAAAACGACTAACCTGATTGTATTATAGTGAAGTAACGTAAACGTTGTGTCAATTCAACGTACACTGGGCACAACAAGTTAAGACATTTTTTCAGAGGTGTGGCCAACATCTTAAACAGCAGTGTTTCGAGACAAAATGCATAATATGCCCTGTGTAGCTATACCCCAAATAAACTCACTGATGTAAAAAAAAGAAAAAGAAAAAGAAACAAGAAGGAAAATATATATCTCAGTTTTGTTCGCCGTTTTGACCGTTCAACGAGAATCATACCGCCAAAAAACCCAGTTTTGATGGTAGGCATGTGACGTCATGTCCAAATAGTGTTCAAATCAAATAAACCCATTTTTGAATGTGTGTTTCTTACCGAAACACTTGTGATTAACATTTGGACCGTACCTCTGAAATACATCTTCAACTCTGTGTGCGCAGTATTTTCTGAAGTCTTGACACGAAAGATGTCCCGGAATCAACGTGAAGTCAGTGACCAAAATTGACGGGTGCAGTGGCGTAGTGGTAAGAAATCGGCCTCCTAATCGGAAGGTCGTGAATTCAAATCCCGGCTGCTGCCGCCTCGTGGGTTCAGGGTAGAGATTTTTCCGATCTGCCAGGTCAACTTATGTGCAGACCTGCGACTGCCTATTCCCCTTTGGTGTGTACACGCAAGCACAAGACCAAGTGCGCAGGGAAAAGATCCTGTAATCCATGTCAGAGTTCTGTGGGTTATAGAAACACGAAAATAGCCAGCATGCTTCCTCCGAAAGCGTCGTATGGCTGCCTAAATAGCGGGGTCATACACGTAAGAATCCACTCGTGCGAAAACATAAGTGTACGTGGGAGTGTTAGCCCATGAACGCAGAAGAAGAAGGAAAAAGTGTGACCAAGACACATCCCTAACGGAATAGTCACTTGCAGGGTCACCGCTAGACTGTGCATGGCTTGGTTTCTTGTATTTTTAACGCCATTATTCGGATTATGACGTCCTCTCGAACTTTGTTTCGCGTTTGACGTCAGAGGTTATACTTTGGAAGAGACGGCTTGGTTTGTTTAATTGGTGTCGTTCGCCTTTAAGCAAGTAACTGAGTTAGTCAATTTCGTCGATTACCGACACTTGCTAACAGTAGTCCATGTTCCATCCTTTTTTTCTTACGAATGCATCATCACATCCGTTTCAGATTATGAACTTCGAGTAATGTTCGGTGTGAACTTCCCAAAGAAGGGGATTTTCTCTGGCAAACTCTTACACTGACACCCGAGGTACAACTGCCAGTATGGTGACTTTCACTTTCGGGAAAACTTATGCCAGATACCGACATGGCAACTTGACAAGCAATCTAGCCCAGAGCGCAGTGCGGACCCCCCCCCATACAGAGGGGGGAACCCCTACATACAGGGGGGGGGGACCCACATACAGAGGGGGGAACCCCTACATACAGGGGGGGAAACCCACATACAGAGGGGGTCTGTCGTTTTCTGTAGCGTTATGCTGTAACAGGTCACGGTTATGAGTGTGGTAGTAACAGGATATTCTGACTCCTGCGATCTCTCAGAGCTTGTCCATGCTGATTCTTAGCATCAGTCAGTTTGAAAATGTCATGAACACAAACAGAACAGTTGCGTCAAACCCAAACCAGCTTAGGTCGTGTTGAACCTGTTTGAGTCTCTGACCTTGTCATTGCTGATTCTTAGCATCAGTCATGGCTCGAGTTTGACAATTTAATTAACACAAACAGAACAGTTCTGTCACACCCAAACCAGCTCAGGTTGTGCTGAGCCTCTTCGAGTCGGTACGGAATCTCGCTGCCTGATTTAACCCTTCATGTTCAATACTATGTTTGAATTCTGGTTTTGTGTGCTTCCGGCCCAAACAGTGAACATGTTTCAGGCCTTAGATACCCGTTCCACTTGCTGGTAAAAAAAAAAAAACCCAGAACATTTCCAAGCCAGCTTGCAAGCACACTCACTGCCCTTTGCGGCAGTCAGATCTATACTCTGCGAAATTCGTTCACGAGATCTGGGCCTAAACCGGTTTGGGAATAGTTTCACAGACCGGACGTCGAATGCAGTCAATCGCTTGCCATAGCGGAACTGGCCAGTATCCTGCCCAAATCAGGAAACCGGCACAGGTGAACGCTGTACCCGTTTCCCTTTCATTCTTAGTCAGATCTGAGACGTCTCGGTTCGATCACCGCCGGGGGCCCGGGGCGGAAAGAGCTTGCGAGCCTCGTCTCGGCAGAAGTTGTAGCGTAGAGCGGCGTGCCGATACTGGTTGTGGTTCCGCCGCATCACGTGGTGTTGGTGGCTGTCTTCGGAGTAGTAATCCGAGTAGTAGTCCTTTGGGGGCTTGCTCATACACCGCGAGGGGAGAAAGGAGAACAGCTGGCGGAATTCCCGCTTGAACTTGGCCTGCAATGGGACCAAATGGGTATTCTGGTTATGGTTACTTTTGTGTGTTGGAGAGAGAGAGAGAGAGAGAGAGAGAGAGAGAGAGAGAGAGAGAGAGAGAGAGAGAGAGAGAGAGAGAGAGAGAGAGAGAGAGAGATCGAAGCACGTACTTGAGAACAAAGAAAGAAAGAAGGAAAGAAACAAACAAACTAGCAAACTCATTCTGTGACAATTCATATCTCTGATCTTCATGGCAAAGCCCTTCTACTGACGGCGAAAAGTCAACAACAAAAAGTTAGCGAGGCAATTTCGCCCAAAAGTTGGCCATGTGAAAAGTCCGCCGGATTTTCCAACGACCGTCGGACGACTCGAAACCCCTTCAGTGTTGAATGGAAGTTTTTTTTTCTTAAGAAGAGTGTATACGCGCTATTCCATTGGCTCGCTTTACTGTGCCTCCGAGCGAAAGACGACGGAAGTCGCCTGAAAACCGCCAAGCCACTAATACTGTGCATATAAAGTTATATCACTTTCCAGCGATTTTTTTCTCTAAAAAAAACCCCCCACCTTAAACAATCAAAGAAACAAAAACGTTTCAGGGGCGGATCACATCATTTTCAAGAATAAGCAAGTAAAGAAAACTACTGCTACATGATTATAATAAAATGAAAGTAAGAACATATCATCAATTTACATACAATACATTGCTTAAATGAAAAATGTAAGTTCATTTGACATGAAGCTGTAAATGCCATGCCCAAATAATAATACATTGTTAAAAAGCATCGGTTGTTGGTTTTAACAACCATTCTAGCGACAACAGATGTTTATTTAGACTTCATGAGATAAGACGTATATCTGGTCTTAAAAACGTTTGCGCTGCTAGTTTGCCGTAGGATTGTCGGAAGAGTGTTCCAGAGACTGCTACCTGAATAGACTAAACTAGATTTGAATAGGTCAATCCTAGGCAGAGGCATGTTCAGTCTCATCAATTGGCGTGAATTTGGAAAATATGGTTTGAGGTACACATCCATGAATAATTTTATGCATGAGGGTACCTTTATTATAACTTAGCCTTGCCTTCAGAGGAAGAATGCCTAAGTTCATGTAGTCTAACTCAGATAGGGTTGTTTTCTTTAATAAGACTACTTTAAGCGCTCGTTTATGTAATCTAATTAGTGGTTTGAATGAATTTTCACTTGCCGAGTCCCACAAGGTAGACGCGTAATCAATAACAGACTGAATATGAGCATTAAAGAATAATTTCCTGGCTTCCAAATTCAGAAAGTGCTTGATTCTAGATAATAGATAAACCTTCTTGGACACTTGTTTAGACAGTTGTTCGATGTGATGTGACCAAGACACGTTGTTATCAATGGTCACTCCCAAAACTTTATGATGGTCGACTTTTTCAACAAGTTTATCATTAACCGTTAGATCGTGAAACATTGAGGTATGTTCTGGCGTTTTTGCCTAGTTGTTATTATCATGCTTTTTGTTTTTTTTGTCAGTCCATTCACTCAACTGGTTTAAAATTTCTTGCAGTGATTCTGATAAACGACTTAAATTGGTGTTATGGTTGTGTCATCTGCAAAAAGTTTTTAGGGGTCTTATTTTATTGTTTAGGCTAGGGGGTGGGGGGGGGGCGGAAACCCCGGAAACCTCCCGTGGATCCGCCCCTGCGTTTAGAAGAACGATCGAAGGTGGGTGGAAAGTCACCAATAAATGACCAGCGGAACAGTGGAAGTCATGACCTTAGCGAATCAAGTAACATACCGCCTAACACACGATCAATTAACATACGAACACAATGAATGCATGAAGAAAACAAATAAATCCATTCCAAAGGAAGGAAAGAACGGAGGAAGGAAGGAAGGCAAGCAAGAACTCCAGTAACGAACCAGCTTACACCAATTAAGGAAGGATGGAAATAAGGAAGGAAGTAGGGTAAGTGGGAAGGGTTGGGGGTGGGGGATTAATTAGTAAAAGGACGGGGAAATAAAAAGAGACGGAGAGGGAGGTGCACGGTGTGTGTGTGTGTGTGTGTGTGTGTGTGTGTGTGTGTGTGTGTGTGTGTGTGTGTGTGTGGAGGGGGGGCTTCTATTTTTTCATCCAGCACTATCTACACAAGTACTTGTGTATATAGCCTTTGCAAAGGCAGAATTCGTGCTGTTGGAAAGTATCATTTTCTACACAGCGAGAGAGAGAGAGAGAGAGAGAGAGAGAGAGAGAGAGAGAGAGAGAGAGAGAGAGAGAGAGAGAGAGAGAGACACACACACACACACACACACACACATACACACCAACACACTCGCACACACACACACTCGACAACATATACATGTTAACTTGGTCATCTCCAGAAAAAAAACCATAGGACCATACACCCCACTCCCGGAAGTATAGCCAATCAGCCGAATGGGCAAAAACGGTAATTACATTTGACCTGACACTCTCTCCCTGTAAGAAGCAACTGCCAAATTCCATTTGCTAAGTACACTCGTCTGTGATAGAGAGGCTTGCGGTGATTAACAACTTTTGCAACACTCCAGGGGATGATGATGACGGGTCGGCGGGGGGGGGGGGGGGGGGGGGGGGGGGTGGGGGGGGGGGGGGGGGGGGGGGGATGTGGAGCGGATTGTTACGGAAAAAAACTTGCCGACTGTACACTTTAAAGCGCCAGTTCCCGAAGCTTTCCTAAGAATGTCAGCGAGAGTTTAAAGGCACTGTCCGTACCACTTATACCATCACGTTCACCACGACAGAAACGTACAGGCTTTCGTAATTGAACAGCAGCACCCTTTCAATTGGACACGTGATAGCGGCGTGACAGCAATCTGTGCAGAGTTGGATTTTTATATGAACGATTTCTTCTGATTGGCATCAGGGATGAGGTGCACGAAGCGTAACTGGGTACCACCTAAAGGGATGGTACGCAGCCGCGGGGTCGGATGGTAGCACGCTAATTGCCCCCTGTACAATTGCCCCCCGGACAATTGCCCCCCGACAACTGCCCCCCTCCCCCGACAATTGTTCCCCCCCCTCCCCCGGACAACTGCCCCCCACCATGGGAGGACAATTGCCCCCCGATTTTTTTCTGAGCACTCATCGTGCAACTTTTTGCAAAAGCCATTCACTACAATAAGTGTGTGTGTGTGTGTGTGTGTGTGTGTGTGTGTGTGTGTGTGTGTGTGTGTGTGTGTGTGTGTGTGCTTGAGTGTATGCGTGTGTTTGTGAGTGCGTGCAAGCGTGTGTGTCTATGTGTGCGTTTGATTGAATGTGTTTTTGTGTGCGTTTGACATTTGTCATAATTTCAACCAATCAGACCCCGCAGCTTGTTCCCACCCAGTTGGGTGGAACCCAGTCTCGCTTCGTGCACCACAGCCCAAGGGCTTCCCAAACTGTGCGTCCCTAGAGCCTTTACGCACTAGAAGCCGAAAAGGCGTGCTAGAAATTCACGGTACCAAACGCGAAAAGAGCGGGTCCCAGGACGCACTACGTATCCTTTATAATGCGTTCCGTCGGCATTGTTTTTTTCAGGAAATGATGACTCTGATCTGCAGAGACGCACTTAATGGAGTTCATCTAACCGATATGACTATAATGTTTTTATAAAGGGTTCAGAAAACAATGGTCGGCATTACATTGACATGAGCGCTCTAGGGACCATGACCGACTGCGAGTGGAGTGCCCTCCGGCGCAAGCATTTAAACCTCCTAGTCTTCGGACCCCAGACGATACACTGAGGGGTCTTAGGACCCCAGACGATACACTGAGGGGTCTTAGGACCCCAGACGATACACTGAGGGGTCTTAGGACCCCAGACGATACACTGAGGGGTCTTAGGACCCACATACAGTTGGTTTAAACACAATTTTATTCACAATACATGACATGAAACAATTGACACAAAATACATGACATGAAACAATTGACACAAAATACATGACATGAAATAATTGACACAAAATACATGACATGAAACAATTGACACAAAATACATGACATGAAACAATTGACACAAAATACATGACATGAAACAATTGACACAAAATACATGACATGAAACAATTGACACAAAATACATGACATGAAACAATTGACACAAAATACATGACATGAAACAATTGACACAAAATACATGACATGAAACAATTGACACAAAATACATGACATGAAACAATTGACACAAAATACATGACATGAAACAATTGACACAAAATACATGACATGAAACAATTGACACAAAATACATGACATGAAACAATTGACACAAAATACATGACATGAAACAATTGACACAAAATACATGACATGAAACAATTGACACAAAATACATGACATGAAACAATTGACACAAAATACATGACATGAAACGATTGACACAAAATACATGACATGAAACGATTGACACCGGCACGGTTGGCCTAGTGGTAAGGCGTCCGCCCCGTGATCGGGAGGTCGTGGGTTCGAACCCCGGCCGGGTCATACCTAAGACTTTAAAATTGGCAATCTAGTGGCTGCTCCGCCTGGCGTCTGGCATTATGGGGTTAGTGCTAGGACTGGTTGGTCCGGTGTCAGAATAATGTGACTGGGTGAGACATGAAGCCTGTGCTGCGACTTCTGTCTTGTGTGTGGCGCACGTTATATGTCAAAGCAGCACCGCCCTGATATGGCCCTTCGTGGTCGGCTGGGCGTTAAGCAAACAAACAAACAATTGACAAAAATGCAGCTAGGACACGAACTCAAGCAAATGCTTATTTGACGTGATCATAACAATGCTAAGTTACACAAGTTTTCATGATGGTGGACAACACAATTATTAACCAGAAGAACAAAATGTAGGAGGGGGTATGGGGAACTAAATCAAAACAGGAGGATCTACAGAGAAAAAATAAAAGAAAGAAAAAGTTACAAACAGTTATGGGTCCCGGGACCCACTAGGTTGAACGTCCGAGGGGAGCCCTGTACGCTAATGTCAGTTACCGCGTTTATTCATAAGGCCAAAAAAAGGTCTGTGTACGGTAACATAGGGTGAAAAAATAGGGTCGGTAGGTCGGCTTTTTTATTTATTTTTTATTTTTAATTTTTTTTTTCCATTTTTTTTCTCCCCTCTCTATGATGTTTCACAGTTCATTTCTTCTCATCAATCCCTGTTTTTGCCCAACATAACTATAAACAGTACTTTGAGCTTACCTCCCTTCTGTCGTCTGCTGTTTGAGCGCAAACAGCTCTATTTTGGATGCGTTTTTTTTTTCAGACGATCCAAAAAAAAGATTAGGGTCGGGCCTAAAAACTAGGGTCGGTCGGGTTACCGTAAACAGACCTTTTTTTTTTTTGGCCTAACATATGTCTGCTCTGCATAGAACGCAGCCAGCCCTGCGACGATGAACAGAATCGCTTACACAAGAAGCAATCTATTTTTAAGAGAAAAGGAAAGGTCGTTTCGATAAAAAAAACAAAAAACAGAACAATTTCTTTTTAAAACTTTTGCATTAATCGCTCTGGTTGTTGTTGACTTTATTTGTCTTCAGGCATACACGAAGGCAAAGAACATGTTCTGCATTCGGAGGGTAACGTATCTGACAAGTATAGTATATTTGAACCGTAATTCGAACGTTTCCCAAAATCCTGTCCTACAACTTCAAATCAAAGTAATTGCGGGAAATACTGGTGGTAGCAATTGAGTCCAAATTGTTGTTTGTGTTATTCAATACAGACACACAGTTCGCGTTAAAAAAACGGATCGGAAAACATGGGGTAAGACCATCCCTCTACCCTGACACTGACCAACACATCAACACCGTGACTGCTTCTTTCACAGAGGGTGATTTTTTCTATTTTGATAAACGAAATTTCCGGGATTGACACCAGTCGTGAGTGAAAAAATAATTCCTCAAAAATTCCCATTCTGCACAGGATTTCACCAGGCTGTTAATTCTTGGTGTGTGTGCAAGTGGAAGCTGCTTTTATGCCATGTAAAAGCGTGGGATTATCTGAGGGACAAACACGATCCTTTAATAGGAAGGACGGTCGCTTTAAGGTACTTGACGTTATTGACATGTTGCTGCTTTTTTACGACGTGGCCTAGGGAAAATTATTGATGGTAACCGTCGAAGTTTCACGAGTTGGTCACTTAACAGAAGTATGTCCGATAAACATTCAAGATTTACTCGATTCTGTGCTCGATAAGCATCCACGATTAATGACATTCTAATCGTTCACTGTCTGCATGCATAGAACGGTTGGAACCGAAATCGAATTCCTGGAGATTATGTAAATTGACTTCGTTGGGTGGAATTTCTACTCAGATACGAACAGCATATTCCCTACATTTCTCTCAGCTCACCCGACCCCCCCCCCCCCCTACCCCCGGCCATCCCCCCTCCCCACCTCCACACACACACACGCCCCGCCCTCTATGCTCACTTCTCATGTACAAGAAAGTAAACTCATTAGCTATAGTTTTTGATCCATGAAATTTCGTTGTTTAGAACACACGGAATGACAATAGATTTATGGGTAAGATATTCTTTTGTCCTCCCCTCCCCCACAGAACGAGCAGTGCTATATGTAACCTTCCTTGTCTAAACTTTGTTCAGGCCGACAGATTGGCTAAATGTTTTGATTTCGCTTGACTGGACTCCTTTTATTATATTGGATTTTGAAACAAGCATCAGTTCATCTGTTTTTGAATCTCAAACCCAAACCCTTCAGAAGACTGATCGGTATGCATACAAGGGGCGGGGATGTAGCTCAGTCGGTAGCGCGCTGGATTTGTATCCAGTTGGCCGCTGTCAGCGTGAGTTCGTCCCCACGTTCGGCGAGAGATTTATTTCTCAGAGTGAACTTTGTGTGCAGACTCTCCTCGGTGTCCGAACACCCCCGTGTGTACACGCAAGCACAAGACCAAGTGCGCACGAAAAAGATCCTGTAATCCATGTCAGAGTTCGGTGGGTTATAGAAACACGAAAATACGCAGCATGCTTCCTCCGAAAACGGCGTATGGCTGCCTAAATGGCGGGGTAAAAAACGGTCATACACGTAAAATTCCACTCGTGCAAAAATCACGAGTGTACGTGGGAGTTTCAGCCCACGAACGCAGAAGAAGAAGAAGAAGGTATGCATACTCACGTTGAGGATGCCATAGATGAAGGGATTGTAGCAGGAGTTGCTCATGGCGAGCCAGTTGGAACAAAACCAGATGATGTTGATATATTTGTACCTGCACACCGAGGCAAAGGGTCACCTTGAAGGAGGAATTGCTTTTGAACATGTTGCGAACAAAGAAAATAAATACTGTTTACGCATGTACACACACACGCACGCAAGCACGCACGCACGGATGCACAGACACACATACACACACATAGGTGCAAACACACACACACACACACACACACACACACACACACACACACACGCGCGCGCGCACAAACACACCCTCCCTCTCTCTATCACACACACACACACACACACACACACACACACACACACACACACACACACACACACACACACACACAAACCACTTACATGTTGATGTTCTCATTGACTACAGACAGGAAGTTATAGGTCTGCAGGGGTAGCCAGCACAGCACGAAGAGACACACCACTATGATCATCATCTTCACCACCTGAAACACACACACAGTACACTTCAGTTCACTTTCACTTCAGTTCACTTCACACAATCCAATTGAACATGCACACCATAATATGTGACCCTCCACCACGAAATGAGTCGCATGTCACCTTGCGCGGTTCTGCGCTAGGCTTAATATAAGTCCGGGGAGTGTCTAGTAACAGTGTGAGGGTCACCTTAGTCACAGGCTTATAACTCAAACAGTTTTCGCTCTTTTCTAAAACGGTTTTCACCACTGGATAGAGCATAAAAAACTCGTTGGAAAAATGTAAAAATATGAAAATCATGCAAAGGTGACATGTGACTCATTCCGTGGTGGAGGGTCACATATAATCATCATCTTCATCAGCTGAAACAAAAGAAAATAATCAGTTAAGTTTATTTTCAGTTCAGGAATGAATTCAGTTCATTATAAACATCACTGTAATCATAACCCTCACCACCTGAAAACACACAAACAGTTTAGTTCAGTTCACTTTCATGAAGTTATTTGTGTGCAGTGGTAACAGCAATGAACGAAGAGACACACCGCTATAATCATCATCTTCACGACCTGCAACCAATAAAACTGTTTAATCTCAGTTCATTTTCAGTTCAACTCATTTTGATTTGAATACTTTTTCAGTTCAGGTCAGTTCAGTTCATTAGACATACAACTTAAATTGGCACCATCTGAAACACAAAAACATTTTCACTTCTGTTTATATCCAGTTCACCTCACTCTCAGTTCAGGTCAATTGAGTTCATTAGACACAGCTATAATCATTATCATATGAACCACGTGAAACGAACACACAATTAATTTAAGTTCATGACAATTCAGTTTATAATACTCCTCTATAATACTCCTCAGTTTATAATCCTCCGCTATAATACTCCTCTTCACCAGCTGAAAAACAAAACACTTCATTTTCAGTTTATTTTCAGTTGGGTCAAGTCAGATCAGTAGAAACACACACAAAAATTCATTTGAGTTCATGACAATTCAGTTCATTAGACACCGCTATAATAATCATCTTCACCAGGTGAAAAACAAAACACTTCATTTTCAGTTTATTTTCAGTTGGGTCATGTCAGATCGGTAGACACCACGATAATCACCTTTTTCATCGCCTGAAACACAAAAACAGTTAAGTGCAGTTCATTTTTTTTTTAATTAACTTTCGGGAGGAAACGAGCACGCACCAGCGAACTGACAGCGAGGCACAGTCATGCCGCATTTATTTTCTTATCACTTACATTAAAATGTAATTATAAAACTCTACAGTGAAAGATCATAACAATGACAGCATTGACAAGGGAGATGACTCTGAAACGCCTCCTATCAGCACGCAACACTTCCACACCCACAGTGCAGAAGTTCGCACCAAACGACATCAAGCAAAAACTGTGTCGCAAGAAAAAAGCACAAAATCAGAACAGCACTGCATGAACCGTTGTTCTTAAAAACAAAATAGAAATAGCACACACACACACACACACACACACACACACACACACACACACACACGTACACACACATAACAAAGTAATGTCTTTGCAATTCAGAACACGCCTGCGGTGTTTTACGCGTGATCCCGAGATGACAAGTATTCCCACTTCTCATTTTCTTAAATGGAACAGGCTCCAACTCTACCCACAACACCTTTTCAATCATATTTTGCATCCACAGAAATGGAAGCCGTTTTTAAACTCAAAATAGATTTTTATTTATCAATCATAATAAAGAAGAACTCCTTGTTTTGGAAAATGCATTCAAATTTTTATAGCAACTTCTGCGAAGACATCGGAGATAATAGTTTGATTGCTTGCTTATTTTTATCTCTGTGTGTGTGTGTGTGTGTGTGTGTGTGTGTGTGTGTGTGTGTGTGTGTGTGTGTGTGTGTGTGTGTGTGTGTGTGTGCGCGCGCGTGCGTGCGTTCGTGCGTGCGTGCGTGCGTATGTGTGTGTGCGTGTATGTGTGTATGTGTGTGTGTGTGTGTGTGTGTGTGTGTGTGTGTGTGTGTGTGCGCGCGCGCGGCGTGCGAACGCAAGAGTGCGTTTACTTCTAAGCCTTTAAAGATTAAAATGGTGTCTACTGATCTGACTTGACATGAACTGAAAACAATAGATTCGCCTGCGTATATAAGTTGATAGACATCGAGTACCTAATTTCAATTTAAAATAGCATATATATGCAGCTAAGTTTGGTATAATTCATATTTTGGCGTAAATTAAAGAGTCCATTATCTTTACAATTCAAAGCTTTTTTGGCATGAATTGCTTTTTGAAAAATCTCTCTAAATATTTTCAGTTGAAGAGGACTTTGCTTTCAGCCTATGGCTCCAAGAAGACATCACACAAGCGCCATGATAATCTGCTTATTCAAAACTTGTACGGTCACAGTAAAACACGAAGAAACAAGAAATTCCTCCGATAGGAACTACACCCCCGTCAAAGGGAAATAACCTTCTCAGTTGGTGGCAGTGAGAATGGTTATTTCCCTTTGACCAACGGGGGTGTCCGTCTATACCAGGCCTTGTATAATTTTAATCCACCAATAACTCCCTAACCGTGTGTTTGGCTGGTCCCAATTTTTGTAAGGACCGTCTCAGGAATGTATAGAACCTGTTCACCAAGTTTGGTGACGATCGGTCCGTTCATTCTTGAGATCTATATGCGAACACAAACACATCGAGTGAAACCTATACACACCCCTTTTCCGGGGGTGTAACAAGTGGGTCATGCACTCAAAGGCGGTTTCACGTTATGGTCCCCTCCAGATCAGTTGCTCTTAGATTGTCAGAATCGGTTGCTCTTATGTTCTCGCTCCAGAACACTACAAAGCAATGCAGTTCCAGATCTTGTATTTGTCACGATATTCAAATTGAATATCGTTTTGTGTAAACCAACGCAGTGGACATGAATGTTTAGCATAGTTCATCGTGTGACAATGTTTGAGAGAACATTTCAACTCTTATTAATATTCATAAAGCGAGGTTAGTGATTGGCTGCAGCGAGGTCACGCGTGTTCTTTGATTGACAGGCGGAGAGGTGCACTCCGACAATGCAGAATGTAGGTCTGTCGGAAGCAACCAAGGCGAAAAGCGTGGGCGAGGTTTAGCTATAGGGTTAAAGGGAAAGGAAAGGAAAAGGAATAAATAGTGTTCATTATTGTGGGTGCAGAGCGCAGGGCAACAGTGTCAGGATGGCCCCAAGGGGGGAAGGGAATGGGGGACAATTCGCAGCGAGCGGCCATCAGCACGGGACCCTGCAGGCATGGGACGATTCCATAAAGCCGCTAAAGTGTCCCACTGCCCTCCAGCTATTATGCCATTAGGAGCTGTGCTCA
>NC_090259.1:8826277-8828777 GCF_037325665.1 Littorina saxatilis
TCCCCCTTCTCTCTCACTCTCTCTCTCTCTTTAACTTTTTAATTTTTAATTTTTTAATTATACAATTGTGTGTCTATGCGTCCCAAGGACAGATTGTAAGAAAAGGCGTAGCCTTAAATCTTAATCCTTGTTAAATAAAGTTCAATTCAATTCAATTCAATTCAATTCAATTCTCTCCATCACTCGTCCAGCTCATTTTCGTTCATTCCCTACCAAGGCACGTTTCAAATGAAGCGATTCTTTTTGTTCCTGTTTTGCTTTGCTTCCTCTGTAGATTCGGAATCGAACTGTCCTCAGAGGAACCATCTCAATCAATTCACTGGAGGCGGCATTGTTCTAGGTCCCATCGCCTTCATTTGCCATCAACCCGCACCAAACCCTACCACAGTCTTACTGGCCTCCTTTCCTTCCTACCTCAGAGTCCCACTGTTCAGAGGGGCGGGGACGTAGCTCAGTTGGTAGCGCGCTGGCTTTGTAGCCAGTTGGTCTCTATCAGCGTGGGTTCGATCCCCACGTTCGGCGAGAGATTTATTTCTCGGAGTCAACTTTGTGCAGACTCTCTTCGGTGTCCGAACACCCCCGTGTGCACACATGCGCACGAAAAAGATCCCACGTTCACAGCGAAAGTCTCAGGGCTTGGAAAACACGAAGACACGCATGCATCATCTCTCGTCTCGGATTATCATGATCGTATTTCGATACTTTGACGAGACAAACCCAATGCTGGTGTGTCGAAGAAGACAGCCACAGTGGGCTTGTTCGAATCAAAGTATCACACCATATCTTCAACGTATTACCAATACCTGTCCCAATATAGGCTAACTGGTCTAAGAGGACGTTAAACACTAATAGTCAGTCAGTCACTGTTCAGAATGAATTGACACCGTTCAGTTGCAAAGGCAAGCATCTAATTTGACATCTACCCCAACGTTGGAAGCGTTAGTTCTTCTGATGACATGTCAGGAATCTAAGCCAAAGACACCTTCCGTTTCATGTCAACGTACATGTCATCCCCATATATATCTGTTCAGGATTTTACATGAACTAAGAGCATCCTTCCATTGGGACAGACTGCAAACATCTACAACGCAGCGAATCCTTATGCAGAGTAAAAAGGATGCTCAATTCCTTTCGGAATTTGTTGAGAATTATTGTTTTGTCAATTACTTTTGTATCGCAACCAGCACCAGTGAAATTGATTTTTTTTTAAACTACATGTACAAAACCCAAAACCATTCCGACTGTACACCCAGACTGTTCAGTTGTGGTATGTGACCAAGTGGAGGGATGGTCTTATATGATCCCGTGAGCCTGACCAGCTCTGAGATAATCAATCAATCAATATGAGGCTTATATCGCGCGTTTTCCGTGGGTACAGTTCTAAGCGCAGGGATTTATTTTTTTATTTTTTATTTTTATTTTGTGCAATTTATATCGCGCACATATTCAAGGCGCAGGGAATTATTTATGCCGTGTGAGATGGAATTGTTTTACACAACATACATCACGCATTCACATCACATGAGATAAAGAGCCGAACCGCTTTCACGAGAAGGGGTGCACCTGTGAACGACGCTTATTTCAATACCGAATACTATAGCTGCATGCATGTGCTTGATAAGAAGACAAAGACACCACGACTGTTTCTTTCTCAAGATAAACAACAAACAAACACACCAGGGAAAAGAATTCCTCTCTTCTGTCAATTCACCTTGTGTTTTTGACTTCGGGCAGAAATAAACGGTCCTGCGACGGAGTAAAACACCGCTTCCGCTGAGCTGCTAGCAAAAATAAACCAAACCCGCCAAAAAAACACAAGCCCAGGCAATCAAATTTGTCGGCAAAACAAGGCAAAAACAAGCCACGTTTTCGACTGATTTCCCCTTTGCTGCCTTGTTTGCTTCGAGTTGTTTTTGATCATTCTGGGGCCCGAGTTTCAATCGGGTAAATTGAAGCTCGGCATTGTAGTTTTATTGATACGGGCTCGAAGCGGCGTGCCGAATGAACAGAAGTATGGGATTACACGTGTGGTCAAAGCACACTACCTTAGACGTACGAAAACACAGGGACACATGTATCCAGCTAAACAGACAGACGTACAGCCATACAGACGGACAGACAGACAGGCAGGCAGGCAGGCAGGCAGGCAGGCAGACGGTACTGTTGGGCAGTTAGACGGGGATGTAGACACAATGAATGAGTGTTGAGAGCAGGTGTGCGGGCTGCGATTTAACCCCATGGCGTGAAAAGTAACTCCGTCAATTTCAAAGTTGAATTTAATACTGCAAGTTTTCCGTCTGTCCGTCTGTCTGTCATTCCCTTTACCATGACTGATGTTGCCAAGAGTAGTTTTTTGTGAGTAATTCCTTCCCATAACGATGGAGGTTGCAGAGAACAGCTTGTTCTTGTGATCCACTTCAAAGCAAGGGACACAGTTTTGTCGTGAATTTTTTAAATTCAATTTTGGTTCGGGTCTCTGGAGAGAGAGAGAGAGAGAGAG
>NC_090259.1:8831277-8836277 GCF_037325665.1 Littorina saxatilis
TTCCACGTGACATTATAGGCCAGTCACTAGCAAGGGGTGTTCCACGTGACATTATAGGCCAGTCACTAGCAAGGGGTGTTCCACGTGACATTATAGGCCAGTCACTAGCGAGGGGTGTTCCACGTGACATTACAAGCCAGTCACTAGCAAGGGGTGTTCCACGGGACATTATAGGCCAGTCACTAGCAAGGGGAGTTCCACGGGACATTATAGGCCAGTCACTAGCAAGGGGAGTTCCACGTGACATTATAGGCCAGTCACTAGCAAGGGGTGTTCCACGTGACATTATAGGCCAGTCACTAGCAAGGGGTGTTCCACGTGACATTATAGGCCAGTCACTAGCAAGGGGTGTTCCACGTGACATTATAGGCCTGTCACTAGCAAGGAGTGTTCCACGTGACATTACAGGCCAGTCACTAACAAGGGGTGTTCCACGTGACATTACAGGCCAGTCACTAGCAAGGGGTGTTCCACGTGACATTACAGGCCAGTCACTAGCAAGGGGAGTTCCACGTGACATTATAGGCCAGTCACTAGCAAGGGGTGTTCCACGTGACATTACAGACCAATCACTAGCAAGGGGTGTTCCACGTGACATTACAGGCCAATCACTAGCGAGGGGGTGTGTCTGAAACACGTGGACAAGAAACACGTGTAGATGTTTGTCTCCGAAAAAGCAAGGGTACTCACTCTTTCACAACCCATTCAAACCCGACAGAGTTATCTCCCCACATCGTCTATTGTTCTCCTCTTTTCTCCCAAATCAGACTTTTGTCTCACCACCCCCTCCCCCTCCCCCCCAACAAAAAAGACAGCCAGTGGTAGACTTGTCACCCCCCCCCCCTCACCCTCCGCCGCCGAGCCTCCAATTGCCTTTCACGATGAGAGAATATCTCCCCCAAAGTGACCTGTTTTTTCGAAGGGGGTCTCTCTGTCTTTGACGCTCCCAAAGATGTTTCCCCAACCCCCCCATCCTTCCCACCCCCGCTCCAACTGCCTGAAAACCACGTGACAACATGTCCCCCAAATGGAACTCATGCCCCCCCCCCAAAAAAAAAAAAAAAAGAAAAGAAGAAAAAAAGGTCTCTCTCTCTGTGTGTCTCACTGCTTCCCCAAGGAGCAACTCACAGTTCACACTACCCCACACGCACATCTTCAGTTAATCAGCCCTCATTGTCTCTAAATCTCTCTCTGTATCTATTTCTCTTTGTCTCTCAATCTCTCTATCTCAATCTGTCTATCTCGCTCCCCCTCTCTCAATCTCTTTCTCGTTCTGTCTTAGTCTCTCTATCTTTTTTAGACAGTTCACGGTTGACCAGTCACACCCCCACACCCACCCGCTCTCCCTGTATCTCTTTCTCTCTGTCTCTCAATCTCTCTATCTCAATCTGTCTATCTCGCTCCTGCTCTGTCAATCTCTTTCTCGTTCTGTCTTAGTCTCTGCCTCTCTATCTTTTTAGACAGTTCACGGTTGACTAGTCACACCCCCACACCCACCCGCTCTCCCTGTATCTCTTTCTCTCTGTCTCTCAATCTCTCTATCTCAATCTGTCTATCTCGCTCCTCCTCTCTCAATCTCTTTCTCGTTCTGTCTTAGTCTGAGAGAGAGAAAATGTAAGTTTTACGCCCTCACGGCAAAGCCATTAGGGGCATGTTACACGGGAAAACCCGGCTTTGTATGAAACTGTCTTAGTCTCTGCCTCTCTATCTTTTTAGACAGTTCACGGTTGACCAGTCACAGCCCCCCCCCCCCCCTCCCCTCCCGCTTGAAGACAAAGTGTCGACACGCCCCCTAGCCTCTCTTTCAGTCAATCTCGGGAGCCAATTTCCGAGCGGAGGACCAAAAACTGTTATTGTGCTGCTTACAAAAACAGTGGAGGTTCCCCGTTAGCGTGGATTTCAAAACAGCCCCCATTTTCTTTAATTGACGGCGTGTTTTGCCCTTTGATAATAGATCCTCACTGCAGTGTCTTTCAGTGTCGTGTGGCGAAACGAAGACGATGTCTTTTTCTTTATTTGTTTTCTGTTGCTGTTGGATGAAACGTTGTGGAGGATTTAGAGTGCATCTGCACGCCACTAATGTAATCACCTCCACGGACCGCCATAGAAACTGCTCTCTGGTTTCCGGTTTTTCTCTGGTACAGTGACACCCCCCTGTTGAGACCCTCCCTATTTACGACCCCCCCTCCCTTTTAAGACCTTGCTTTTTCGGATTTCCGGTTCCATTACCTTTTTAAATTTACCTCCATTTCAAGACTCCCTCGGGGGGGGGGGGGGGGGGTGGTGGTGGTGGTGGTGGGGGGTGGGGTTCCACTGTCTTCCTTTCGGCGACGGCACCGCCTTGTCAGAGATCAGACGAAGATAAGGCCAAAAAAAAAAAAATTGTCTGTTTAGGGTAACATGACCAAAAAAAGTAGGGTCGGTAGGTAGGTAGTTTTTTGTTTTTTTGTTTTTGTTTGTTTGTTTTTTTTGGTGTGTAAATGCTATGTTGGCTGAACATTCACTTCTTATATTTTGATGAATACATGTTTCAAAACTAACGTATAAATAAAACAGAGAGAAAGGGAGAGAAAGAAACGCCAAATGTCTCTTTTTAGCATTTTTACCTCTTTTTTTTTTTTTTTTTTTTTAAATCAAAAAAAAGTTTTTGGGTCGGCGCCAAATCGATAGGGTCGGTCGGGTTACCCTAAACAGACAATTTTTTTTGTGGCCTAAGCCTACTGTTTGTTCTTCTTGTTCTAATTGTGTGTTCATTTGTCCACTTTCACAACGATTGGGTCGATATGTGCGTGTGAATGAAGTTTTATCTTGTTGAAAATGAAACGTTCCATTAGCTCACCATTCTTGTACTTTGAGTGTGTGTGTGTTTCTGGTGTCAAGTTTGGAGAATTTAGAATGTTTGAACTAATGTTAAGGGCATTCCCCATGGTTTAACATGAGATATCTGCGCATCGTAACTCTCATACGCGCGACCGACTATGATGCAAAATTTCATTTGAAGAATATCATTCAAAGAGACATAATCGTGAAAAGAAAGCGGATACGGACATGAGGAATCGTACTGGAGAAAGTGTGTTTATCCCGCTTTTTTATTTAAATTTTTTTAAATTTTTTTACAACGGGCCATAAAGACACTGATACAACGAATAATGTAACAAAAACGAATAATATAACAATTGTTACATTATTCGTGGCGGATGTAGCTTTTCCTTGAAATTGCTATCGAGATTTTCTCTGTAAATATAATTCACTAGGAAACACTAGACTGATAATTATAGTAATGTTCACAAATTCGTGCGTAATGATGCGAATGACCCTTTACCCAGTGAGGTCAAGAACATAGTGTCCAGGAGAAATTATTTTTGCTTTCTCACATTCGAGGTTTTTCTTATCGGGAGACTCAGGATATAAGAAATATTTTTCTCTTATCGGAGGAAAAACAAATGTCATCATATTTTTTGGAAATGCATTGCATTATATGCCGTGTCATAACAATAGCGCGACATCCCATTTTGACACCATCCCATTTGGCCGCCATCCCATTTTTGATTTATTCTTCTTGCCAAGCCTCAATATACTACTATACTGCGTTATTTAACTAGGAATTTACGCAAAATCCCATTTTTGCCACAATCCAAAATGTCGCGAAATAGGGATGGCGGCGAAATGGGATGACGGCAAAACGCCATGGCGACAAAATGGAATGTGGTGCTAGTGGTATGACACGGTGGTAAAATGACACTTGGCCTGTGAAATGTCGCAAAAATGGGATGGGGGCGAAATGGGATAACGGCGAAACGGAATTGCGCCAAAATGGCATGTGGAGCTAATGGTACATGACATGGTGGTAAAATGACACTTGGCCTGTAAAGTGTCGCGAAAATGGGATGGGGGCGAAATAGGTTAGGGGCGAAATAAGCTAACGGCGAAACGGGATTGCGCCAAAATTGGATGTGGAGCTAATGGTACTTGATTTGGTGGTAAAATGACACTTGGCCTGTGAAATGTCGCGAAATGGGATGGGGGTGAAATGGGATAACGGCGAAACGGGACTAATAGATCCCTTGACTTTGGGGTAGCGCGACTCTGTTACTGCTAGCTTTCCACTGGGAGGAAGCGACCCGAATTTCCAAGCGATGGGACAAAATGTAATGACATTTTTGTGTGTGTGGAGATGATGAGTTAAGTATCGGGCGCATTTACGTGATTTGTAAAACATTTTACAAATCGCGGGGAGGGGGGTAGAATCAGAGTATAACGGCGTGTGTCTACAGTATCTGTCTGTGCATGTGTGCGAGTGGCGTCACTGATTCTGCAAAACGTGTGCATGCCATGTGAGTAACATGTGATTTTTGAGAGTGGATGCTAACCCTAATCCGAGACTGTATTATGAGCTATTTTACACTTTTTCTAATCTAAGTCTAACTTTTTCTAAGTTGAAAAAAGGGCTACCCCCGAATAATGTAACAATTGTTACATTATTCGTTTTTGTTACATTATTCGTTGTATCACACTCTCGCATGAGCAAGACAAATTTCAGAGTACAATAAAGTATTGCAATGGCGAGCTAATCTCATATGACTACACACACACACACACACACACACACACACACACACACACACACACACACACACACACACACACACACACACACACACACACACACACACACACACACACACACACACACACACACACTCATACACGGCAATAGCAGGAAAATAATCCTTCAGAGAAAACTAAAGAGGGTCTGTTTAATTTTGTTTTCAAACGTCACAAAATATGAACAAAGTAACAGAATTTGACAGAGAAACAAGAAAAAAATACAGCTGTTACGTGCAGCCTTAATCTTCACAACATACTGCCATCTCACGACCCTCCCCCCCCCCCCCCCCCTAAAGAGAGAAAAAAAGAAGGACGAACAAATATGAAGAAGGGACGAATCTTGGGAAATTACGGGTTATCGGCTTTGGGGAGTGGGTCGACGGAGAAAAGAA
>NC_090259.1:8838777-8846277 GCF_037325665.1 Littorina saxatilis
ATGTGCGAGCCGTCAGCCGTGATTTAATCTAGCGAATCACGATTTTCTGAAGTGAACAATTGATTTTTTTTAATTGATTTTTTTTAGATAGTCTGGGTTTCAGATTCATTTTTTTCCCTAGCAACATGGATGACTTACTTAATGAGCAAAGCTGCACAGTCTGGACAGCCCCATCACGCGCACACACACACACACACACACACACACACACACACACACACACACACACACACGCACATACACACACTCAAACACACACACGCACGCACACACACACACACACACTCAAACACACAGACACACACTCAAACACACACACACACACACTCAAACACTCACACACACACACACACTCACACACACACACACTCGCACACACACACACACACACACACACGCACGCACGCACACACACACACATATACACACACACACACGCACGCACGCACGCACGCACACACACACGCACGCACGCACACACAAACACAAACACCCACACACACACACACACACACACACACGTACCTCCCTTCGACGTATACTTCTCCTTGTCTTAATATTCTGTTTGTCTTTTTTATATTTAGTCAAGTTTTGACTAAATATTTTAACATCGAGGGGGAATCGAGACGAGGGTCGTGGTGTATGTGTGTCTGTCTGTCTGTCTGTGCGTGTGTGTGTGTGTGTGTGTGTGTGTGTGTGTGTGTGTGTGTGTGTGTGTAGAGCGATTCAGACTAAACTACTGGACCGATCTTTATGAAATTTGACATGAGAGTTCCTGGGTATGAAATCCCCGAACGTTTTTTCATTTTTTTGATAAATGTCTTTGATGACGTCATATCCGGCTTTTCGTGAAAGTTGAGGCGGCACTGTCACGCCCTCATTTTTCAACCAAATTGGTTGAAATTTTGGTCAAGTAATCTTCGACGAAGCCCGGACTTCGGTATTGCATTTCAGCTTGGTGGCTTAAAAATTAATTAATGACTTTGGTCATTAAAAATCGGAAAATTGTAAAAAAAAATAAAAATTTATAAAACGATCCAAATTTACGTTTATCTTATTCTCCATCATTTGCTGATTCCAAAAACATATAAATATGTTATATTCGGATTAAAAACAAGCTCTGAAAATTAAATATATAAAAATTATTATCAATTTTTTTTTTCGAAATCAATTTAAAAACACTTTCATCTTATTCCTTGTCGGTTCCTGATTCCAAAAATATATAGGTATGATATGTTTGGATTAAAAACACGCTCAGAAAGTTAAAACGAAGAGAGGTACAGAAAAGCGTGCTATCCTTCTCAGCGCAACGAATACCCCGCTCTTCTTGTCAATTCCACGGGCACTGCCTTTGCCACGGGCGGTGGAGTGACGATGCAACGAGTATACGGGCTTGCTGCGTTGCGTTGCGTTCAGTTTCATTCTGTGAGTTCGACAGCTACTTGACTAAATATTGTATTTTCGCCTTACGCGACTTGTTTCTTCTTCTTCTTATTTGTTCATGAGTTGAAACTCCCACGATCTTTGGGGATTACATGCTGTGTATTTTCGTGGTATTATAACCCTCCAAATTCTGACATGGATTTCCGTGGGCACTTGGTCTTGCGCTTGCGTGTACACACGAAGGGGTATGAAGTACTAGCAGGTCTGCACATAAGTTGGAGATCTGAAAAATCTCACCCTTACAGGGTTTAGCCTGGCAGAAAAGGGCAATGGGACATTTGTCCCCCTCAACCAAAACCCGATGGGACATAGTCGAAAGCAAAAAGCGCCTGATAGGCCTGTATGCGTTGTGTGTGTGTGTGTGTGTGTGTGTGCGCATGCGTGAGTGTGTGCGCGGATGTGTATATGTGCATGTGTGTATGTGTATGTGTGTGTGTGTGTGCGCGCGCGTGCGTTCCACCTATACACAAAAAACAGACCGTTTCCATAACGCAATCGCCCTCGCCACCACAGAGTAGGGCACCAGATAGCCATTACTATTTACTGACTCCTCCCTATGCCTCGCAAACGACGCAAGGCAATTACAAAGACAGTGGTCTCATCACCATAACGACAGCAAATTTCGCGATCAAAGGGCGAGCGCAGACAAGATAAAAGAGATGATAAGATCAAGATATTCGCGGTGCTAGCTAGTTTTGTCTTATACCTTCATGGTGGTACTAAGATACAAGTCGAAATTAGGGTACGAGGGTTGGGAAATAAGTGTCGTGAAACCTCGTCGCGGAATTGTTGAGCTACATCCGTCACAATGGACAAAGTCTAAATGTTGCTCCTTTAAAGATCACGTGCCCAACAATGACGTATGCTATATCCGTCAGAAATAAAATGCTGTTGACTTTTGTAGTAACAACAATAATAACAATAACAACACTTTGTTGTCCAATAAAATAGTTACATTAACACGGAATTTTGTCTTTGATTATAAAGATCTGTACATATGTGTCTCTCAGAAAAACACACTTTATGTACAGTATTTCTGACGGGGTGACAGACTATCCCAGAATATCTGCACATATATGTCTCTCAGAAAACACACTTTATGTACAGTATTTCTGACGGGGTGACAGACTATCCCAGAATATCTGCACATATATGTCTCTCAGAAAACACACTTTATGTACAGTATTTCTGACGGGGTGACAGACTATCCCAGAATATCTGTACATCTCTCAGGAAAACACACTTTATGTACAGTATTTCTGACGGGGTGACAGACTATCCCAGAATATCTGTACATATGTGTCTCTCAGGAAAACACACTTTATGTACAGTATTTCTGACGGGGTGACAGACTATCCCAGAATATCTGTACATATGTGTCTCTCAGGAAAACACACTTTATGTACAGTATTTCTGACGGGGTGACAGATTATCCCAGAATATCTGCACATATATGTCTCTCAGAAAAACAACCTTCATGTACAGTATTTCTGACGGGGTGACAGACTATCCCAGAATATCTGTACATATGTGTCTCTCAGGAAAACACCCTTTATGTACAGTATTTCTGACGGGGTGACAGACTATCCCAGAATATCTGTACATATGTGTCTCTCAGGAAAACACCCTTTATGTACAGTATTTCTGACGGGGTGACAGACTATCCCAGAATATCTGTACATATGTGTCTCTCAGGAAAACACCCTTTATGTACAGTATTTCTGACGGGGTGACAGACTATCCCAGAATATCTGTACATATGTGTCTCTCAGGAAAACACCCTTCATGTACAGTATTTCTGACGGGGTGACAGACTATCCCAGAATATCTGTACATATGTGTCTCTCAGGAAAACACACTTTATGTACAGTATTTCTGACGGGGTGACAGACTATCCCAGAATATCTGTACATATGTGTCTCTCAGGAAAACACACTTTCTTCTCTCCTTCTCGAGATCTCTGCCTAAGCCCCTACCCCACAACTCTCGCCTCTCATCTCTACCCCACAACTCTCGCCTCTCATCCCTACCCCACAACTATCGCCTTTCATCCCTACCCCACAACTCTCGCCTCTCATCCCTACCCCACAACTCTCGCCTCTCATCCCTACCCCACAACTCTCGCCTCTCATCCCTACCCCACAACTCTCGCCTCTCATCCCTACCCCACAACTCTCGCCTCTCATCTCTACCCCACAACTCTCGCCTCTCATCCCTACCCCACAACTCTCGCCTCTCATCCCTCCCACACAACTCTCGCCTCTCATCCCTACCCCACAACTCTCGCCTCTCATCCCTCCCACACACTCTCTTTGGTGGAGATCCCTTTCTGTCGTGATCAGGAAAGTGTCTGATCATCCCCCGCGGTTCCTGTACAGTTTATTTCCTGGTCTTTGACCAGTAGTGGTGTCTCGTTCTTTGAAACAGTCCACTAGCTCATTACACCTCCAACATTTTTTTCTGACAGAGGTCACATTGTCGAAGCAGAGAAAATGTCTTGTCTTTGAGAGAGAGAGAGAGAGAGAGAGAGAGAGAGAGAGAGAGAGAGAGAGAGAGAGAGAGAGAGAGAGAGAGATAGAGAGAGAGATAGATAGAGAGAGAGAGAGAGAGAGACGGATAGAGAGAGAGACTTAGACTTAGACTTAGACTTAGAACATTTTATTCACATAAAGGGTAGACATTTTAGGCCATAGGCTTAATCTTACAATGTGCCCTTTACATTCACACAAACACATATTCACGCGTGCGCCCGACTAGAATCATAGAAACATCAAACATACAGTAATAATAAATGAGAAAAGTAGTAGAAAATACATGAATGGAACATCAATAAAGCAATTACAGAATGGAACATTAATTACGCAATCACACTTGCGCACTCACACGCAGACGCACAAGGAGGAACACATATAATACTAATAATAATATACACACAACTAAGTGCCATTCAACAAGCACACAGTGAGCCTACCAAGACAGGTAGATTTAGCATTATGTAGGCATGCAGCAGTCAATATTTCAGAGTAATAAAATAATTATAATTAACAAAGCTAGCTACAATACCGGCAGCGTAACTTATGAAGACCTTAGTATGTGTTTCCTGAGGGAGGTTTTGAATGCGTTCAATGAACGGCACGTTTGTACATTCGAAGGAAGAGAGTTCCACAGTGAAGGTCCCACAAAAGCAAAGCTAGTTTTGTATAGATCTATGCGAGTCCTTGGTAATATATATATAGATTTGTTTGACACATAGCGCTCGGAAGCTTTAGTCAAGAATGCATTTAGGTATGGTGGGGCCAGCTCATTGAGCGCCTTGTACATTAGAATTAAGATGTTGTAATCAAGCTGCTGTTGAAGTGGAAGAATATTGGCTACCTTCAACGTTTCTGACGTGGACAGATAAGGATTGGTTACAATAAGCTTAGCACCTCTTCTGTGCAAGGAGTTTAGTTTTTTCATTATATTATCACTGGCACCGCACCATACAGTGGAGGCATAATTAATATATGATAGACAGTGTGCCACGTAAAACATTTTCAGTCCCTCCTTGTCTACAAAGGGTTTTAGTTTAGATAAGAGATGGAGATTGCTTGACAGCTTTTTACAGATATTCTTAACGTGTATGTTCCACCTAAGCTCCTGGTCAACTTCAATTCCTAGTACTCTGTGTGATGAAACCTGTTCTATAGGATCTGAGTGCAGTTTTAAGTTGAGGAGAAGGGGCGCTCTCTGATGTTTCTGTCTAGATGTGACTACCATACTGCTGGATTTTTTGGGATGCAGGGTCATTTTGTTGTTACTACACCACTGTTCAACGTCGTTGATTCCCTGCTGAAGGTCAGCCTCCACTTGAACTATTTTTTTGGACGATGAGTGAAGAGAGCTATCATCAGCAAAAAGCTCACAAGATACATTTTTATTCGTAATATGCAAAGGTAGGTCGTTTATGAAGATACTAAATAAAAGTGGGCCAAGAATGGACCCCTGAGGAACTCCGCAATTTAGAACACCGTCTTGTGAATATTGACCATTTAGATATACCCGCTGGGATCTGTTCGTGATGAACGATGCAAGCAACTTAACTGTATCATTGTCGTTTATATAAAACTTTAGTTTAGTTATGAGAATATTGTGATCGACTGTTTCAAACGCTTTCCTCAGATCGAGGAAAACTGCACCAACTAATTTGGAATCGTTGATAGCCGACAGCCAGGTGTCACAGAGACGGACAAGAGCCGTGGAACAAGAATGAAACTTACGAAAACCAGATTGGAATTGGTAAAAAAGATCGTGGCTTTCCATGTGATGGATTACATGTTTATGGATATGCATCTCAAGAGGCTTAGAGAGCACCGATAGAACAGAGATAGGACGAAGGTTGTTGATGTCGCTAGAATCCGACGTCTTAGGAATAGGAATAACTTTAGCACATTTCCACTCCAGAGGGAAGACCTTTGTTTTAATACATAGATTGTACAAGAACGTCAGGGAGAGAGAGAGAGAGAGCCTTAGACCCGGCACTATCAAAAAAAGTCACGTTCTATTTATTTCGGAAACGGTTTTGGAATCATTTTGACTTCCATGACAAAGTCACATCAACGTCGACAAATCCAATAGAAAGGCCATGCGTAATTATGTGCTGGTGGTCCCGGGCCCTTTGCTTTCAAGTCAGACTTGCATGCTTGCATTCCGACAATAAGATCTCCGAGGCTCTGAACGCAATGTCGAATCGGTAACACACTGACAAGAATACCCTGAATCTGACTTCAACTTACGTCAAACATGCGATGCTAGTGCATTTGATGGGACTCTCTCACACTCGAGTATGTGAGGCAATAATCTAAGGTTATATACAGGACTCAGCCTCCCCCCCCCCCCGACATACAAAGCAACCCAAAACAAACAAACACACACACACACACACACACACACACACACACACACACACACACACACACACACATAAACACAGACATACAGACAGACACACACATACCCACAGACAGACACACATACCCACAGACAGACACACAGACAGACACAGACACACAGACACACACACAAACAGAAACAAGTCGCGTAAGGCGAAATTACTACATTTAGTCAAGCTGTGGAACTCACAGAATGAAACTGAACGTAGTCCGCCGCTAGTGCAAAAGGCAGTGAAAGCGACGAGCCTGTTTGGCGCGGTAGCGGTTGCGCTGTGCTTCATAGCACGTTTTACTGTACCTCTCTTCGTTTTAACTTTCTGAGCGTGTTTTTAATCCAAACATATCATATCTATATGTTTTTGGAATCAGGGACCGACAAGGAATAAGATGAAATAGTTTTTAAAACGATTTCGGAAATTTAATTTTGATCATAATTTTTATATTTTTAATTTTCAGAGCTTGTTTTTAATCCAAATATAACATATTTATATGTTTTTATAATCAGAAAATAATGAAGAATAAGATGAACGTAAATTTGGATCGTTTTATAAAAAAATATTTTTTTTTACAATTTTCAATGACCAGTCATTAATTAATTTTTAAGCCACCAAACTGAAATGCAATACCGAAGTCCGGCCTTCGTCGACGATTGCTTGGCCAAAATTTCAATCAATTTGATTGAAAAATGAGGGTGTGACAGTGTCGCCTCAACTTTTACAAAAAGCCGGATATGACGTCATCAAAGACATTTATCGAAAAAATGAAAAAAACGTCCGGGGATTTCATTCCCAGGAACTCTCATGTCAAATTTCATAAAGATCGGTCTAGTAGTTTAGTCTGAATCGCTCTACACACACACACAGACACAGACACACAGACACAGAGACACACACACACACACACCGTCACACACACGCACATACACCACGACCCTCGTCTCGATTCCCCCCTCTACGTTAAAACATTTAGTCAAAACTTGACTAAATGTAAAAAACTACCCAAACCCACACAGAAACATTTGCATATGTGTCACTAACGAAGTAAATTCAGATAAAAAAAAAAAACACTCCCATTTAATATTTGGTATGAGTGTTAGTGAAAGAGTGTTCTAATTCCGTTGAAAGTC
>NC_090259.1:8851277-8858777 GCF_037325665.1 Littorina saxatilis
CACATGTTTATTTTATTTATTTATTTATTTTATTTACGAGGATTTATATCGCGCACGTATCTTACCACACAAGGCGACTCAAGGCGCATGTTACCTATTAATGCCGTGTGAGATGGAATTTTTTACACAATATATCACGCATTCACATCGGCCAGTAGATCAACAGCCTATAGGCGCTGCATCCACCTTTCACGGCCTATTATTCCAGGTCACACGGGTATTTTGGTGGACATTTTTATCTACGCCTATACAATTTTGCCAGGAAAGACCCTTTTGTCAATCGTGGGATCTTTAACGTGCATACCCCAATGTAGTGTACACGAATGGACCTCGGTTTATCGTCTCATCCGAAAGACTAGCACTTGAACCCACCACCTAGGTTAGGAAAGGGGGGAGAAAATTGCTAACGCCCTGACCCAGGGTCGAACTCGCAACCTCTCGCTTCCGAGCGCAAGTGCGTTACCACTCGGCCACCCAGGAGTTTGCAGGAGTTATCATTATTCTAGAGGGTGGCTTTTTTGTCGTCACCCTGTAACTTCTTCTTCTTCTTCTTCTTCTTCTGCGTTCGTGGGCTAAAACTCCCACGTACACTCGTGTTTTTTGCACGAGTGGAATTTTACGTGTATGACCGTTTTTTACCCCGCCATTTAGGCAGCCATACGCCGCTTTCGGAGGAAGCATGCTGGGTATTTTCGTGTTTCTATAACCCACCGAACTCTGACATGGATTACAGGATCTTTTTCGTGCGCACTTGGTCTTGTGCTTGCGTGTAGGCACGGGGGTGTTCGGACACCGAGGAGAGTCTGCACACACAGTTGACTCTGAGAAATAAATCTCTCGCCGAACGTGGGGACGAACTCACGCTGACAGCGGCCAACTGGATACAAATCCAGCGCGCTACCGACTGAGCTACATCCCCGCCCGTCACCCTGTAACATCCTTTGTCTTTATTTTAGATTTTTCATATCACTAACTGCCTAGCTTTTAATGCCTTTTGAGCGATTTTCTGCGCCTGTTCTTTCATAATGTCCATTGCCTCTTTTGTTCTTTCTTTCTGTTTCTTTGTTGGCCTTCCTTTGTGCCTTTGATATCCGTTTTATTATGGTATGCCCTTCTCTTACTTTCCCGCCCTGTAATCTTGGAGCAGGTTTGGGGCATCTCTCCGGGACAAAAGTCAAGAATTTGCAGCAGCTACATGTACTCGTGGTGAATATGCATAAGGGATGATAGCCGGCAATTTCTGTCATCGAGAGCGAGTGGAAAATACATTTAGACAGGGCGAGGACAAGACGGGGTAGGGATGAACGAGTAAGGGCAGGGGAAATGAGGGTCGTGTCATACAACGAGAGGGAGAGAGAGAGAGAGAGAGAGAGAGAGAGAGAGAGAGAGAGAGAGAGAGAGAGAGAGAGAGAGAGAAAGAGAGAGAGAGAGAAAGAGAGAGTGAGAGAGAAAGAGAGAGAGAGAAAGAGAGAGAGAGAGAGAGAGAAAGAGAGAGAGAGAGAAAGAGAGACAGAGAGACAGACAGACAGACAAACAGACAGACAGAGATAGACAGAGACAGAGACAAAAACAGAGAGACTTGGACAAAGAGATACAGATAAAGACAGAGACAGTCAGACAGGGTATTATACATCGGGGCTCCATTTAAAATAAAAAATAGAAAAAACGCGAATCGAGCAACAAATGACACAAAAAGACAGAAAAACAGAAGATAAGAGGGAGGGATATGAATATGCATAAGGATCGATATTGCGTTGAGCCTTCGTGAAAATCAACAGAGAGAGAGAGAGAGAGAGAGAGAGAGAGAGAGAGAGAGAGAGAGAGAGGAAGAGAGAGAGAGAGAGAGTCAGTGAGACAGGGAGAGAGACAGAGACAGTGGTCTTATCGAGTCAAAAGGAAACTACGCAGAAAAGGTATCGAATCGCTAAACAGACAGCCGAGACAAATACAATTGTCAAGCAGAACAGCAGAAAACAAATCACAACGAGTTACTGTGCCACTTTCCATTCATGTAGGCGGAGATAACTTAGACCTGATACAATTTACACCCTTCAACAGCGATAACGCAACACGACGATTAACTGCATGCAGTAAAGGAGCTCCACATCTGACCTTCTCAAGTTAACTTCTTGTAAGTCTGCTTTCTGTTTTCCTAACACTTACATCTTGGAAATAAAGCAGAAGAAGAGATGGAAAATAGGAAAGAAAAGGAGGAGGAGGAGGAGGAGGAGGAGGAGGAGGAGGAGGAGGAGGAGGAGGAGAGTAGAAAGAACAGGAGGAAGAGAAGTAGGAAGAACAGGAGGAAGAGAAGTAGGAAGAACAGGAGGAAGAGAAGTAGGAAGAACAGGAGGAAGAGAAGTAGGAAGAACAGGAGGAAGAGAAGTAGGAAGAACAGGAGGAAGAGAAGTAGGAAGAACAAGAGAAACATTAACATGAAGAGAAGAATTAGAAAGAGAATGGTGGTTTTTTTTTTAAAGTTGCAAAGCACAGAAGGAGAAGAAGAGAGAAGAATAGGAGTAGGAAAGGCGGAAGAGGAAGAGAAGTAGGAAGAGCAAGAGAAACATTAAGACGAAAAAAAGAATTGGGAAGAGATTTTGTTTTGAAATGTTCAGAGCACATCATTGCTGGGTGTTTAATCAGATAACTTTCATCCGTCCACTCACACTGTTTTATCCTCACTCTCTCCCAATTCTACCTTTCCTTACGTGAACAAAATTTCAATTATGTTTTGATACAGTGATAATAATATCTAAAATTAATACCTAAAATAATGTACAAAAGAAGAAGGAGAAACAGACAAGAGGGGAAAGAGAACGGGAACAACGGAGGGGTAAACAAAAGAGAGAGGACAGAGGAGAGGAGCGAGGAGGTAGAGGGTAAGAAAGACGAGATAAGAAAGAGGAGAAAGAAGAAGAGAGAGGACAGAGGAGAGGAGCGAGGAGGTAGAGGGTAAGAAAGACGAGATAAGAAAGAGGAGAAAGAAGAAGAGAGAGGACAGAGGAGAGGAGCGAGGAGGTAGAGGGTAAGAAAGACGAGATAAGAAAGAGGAGAAAGCAGAAGAGATAGGACAGAGGAGAGGAGCGGGGAGGTAGAGGGTAAGAAAGACGAGATAAGAAAGAGGAGAAAGCAGAAGAGAGAGGACAGAGGAGAGGAACGAGGAGGTAGAGGGTAAGAAAGACGAGATAAGAAAGAGGAGAAAGAAGAAGAGAGAGGACAGAGGAGAGGAGCGAGGAGGTAGAGGGTAAGAAAGACGAGATAAGAAAGAGGAGAAAGAAGAAGAGAGAGGACAGAGGAGAGGAGCGGGGAGGTAGAGGGTAAGAAAGACGAGATAAGAAAGAGGAGAAAGAAGAAGAGAGAGGACAGAGGAGAGGAGCGGGGAGGTAGAGGGTAAGAAAGACGAGATAAGAAAGAGGAGAAAGAAGAAGAGAGAGGACAGAGGAGAGGAGCGAGGAGGTAGAGGGTAAGAAAGACGAGATAAGAAAGAGGAGAAAGCAGAAGAGAGAGGACAGAGGAGAGGAACGAGGAGGTAGAGGGTAAGAAAGACGAGATAAGAAAGAGGAGAAAGCAGAAGAGAGAGGACAGAGGAGAGGAGCGAGGAGGTAGAGGGTAAGAAAGACGAGATAAGAAAGAGGAGAAAGAAAAAGAGAGAGGACAGAGGAGAGGAGCAAGGAGGTAGAGGGTAAGAAAGACGAGATAAGAAAGAGGAGAAAGCAGAAGAGAGAGGACAGAGGAGAGGAGCGAGGAGGTAGAGGGTAAGAAAGACGAGATAAGAAAGAGGAGAAAGAAAAAGAGAGAGGACAGAGGAGAGGAGCGAGGAGGTAGAGGGTAAGAAAGACGAGATAAGAAAGAGGAGAAAGAAGAAGAGAGAGGAGCGAGGAGAGGAGCGAGGAGGTAGAGGGTAAGAAAGACGAGATAAGAAAGAGGAGAAAGAAGAAGAGAGAGGAGCGAGGAGAGGAGCGAGGAGGTAGAGGGTAAGAAAGACGAGATAAGAAAGAGGAGAAAGAAGAAGAGAGAGGAGCGAGGAGAGGAGCGAGGAGGTAGAGGGTAAGAAAGACGAGATAAGAAAGAGGAGAAAGAAGAAGAGAGAGGAGCGAGGAGAGGAGCGAGGAGGTAGAGGGTAAGAAAGACGAGATAAGAAAGAGGAGAAAGAAGAAGAGAGAGGACAGAGGAGAGGAGCGAGGAGGTAGAGGGTAAGAAAGACGAGATAAGAAAGAGGAGTAAACAGAAGAGAGAGGAGCGAGGAGAGGAGCGAGGAGGTAGAGGGTAAGAAAGACGAGATAAGAAAGAGGAGAAAGAAGAAGAGAGAGGAGCGAGGAGAGGAGCGAGGAGGTAGAGGGTAAGAAAGACGAGATAAGAAAGAGGAGAAAGAACAAGAGAGAGGAGCGAGGAGAGGAGCGAGGAGGTAGAGGGTAAGAAAGACGAGATAAGAAAGAGGAGAAAGAAGAAGAGAGAGGAAAGAGGAGAAGGAGCGAGGAGGTAGAGGGTAAGAAAGACGAGATAAGAAAGAGGAGAAAGAAGAAGAGAGAGGACAGAGGAGAGGAGCGAGGAGGTAGAGGGTAAGAAAGACGAGATAAGAAAGAGGAGAAAGCAGAAGAGAGAGGACAGAGGAGAGGAGCGAGGAGGTAGAGGGTAAGAAAGACGAGATAAGAAAGAGGAGAAAGAAGAAGAGAGAGGAGCGAGGAGAGGAGCGAGGAGGTAGAGGGTAAGAAAGACGAGATAAGAAAGAGGAGAAAGAAGAAGAGAGAGGACAGAGGAGAGGAGCGAGGAGGTAGAGGGTAAGAAAGACGAGATAAGAAAGAGGAGAAAGAAGAAGAGAGAGGAGCGAGGAGAGGAGCGAGGAGGTAGAGGGTAAGAAAGACGAGATAAGAAAGAGGAGAAAGAAGAAGAGAGAGGAGCGAGGAGAGGAGCGAGGAGGTAGAGGGTAAGAAAGTCGAGATAAGAAAGAAGAGAAAGAAGAAGAGAGAGGAGCGAGGAGAGGAGCGAGGAGGTAGAGGGTAAGAAAGACGAGATAAGAAAGAGGAGAAAGAAGAAGAGAGAGGACAGAGGAGAGGAGCGAGGAGATATAGGGTAAGAAAGACGAGATAAGAAAGAGGAGAAAGAAGAAGAGAGAGGAGCGAGGAGAGGAGCGAGGAGGTAGAGGGTAAGAAAGACGAGATAAGAAAGAGGAGAAAGAAGAAGAGAGAGGACAGAGGAGAGGAGCGAGGAGGTAGAGGGTAAGAAAGACGAGATAAGAAAGAGGAGAAAGAAGAAGAGAGAGGAGCGAGGAGAGGAGCGAGGAGGTAGAGGGTAAGAAAGACGAGATAAGAAAGAGGAGAAAGAAGAAGAGAGAGGACAGAGGAGAGGAGCGAGGAGGTAGAGGGTAAGAAAGACGAGATAAGAAAGAGGAGAAAGAAGAAGAGAGAGGACAGAGGAGAGGAGCGAGGATGTAGAGGGTAAGAAAGACGAGATAAGAAAGAGGAGAAAACAGAAGAGAGAGGAGCGAGGAGAGGAGCGAGGAGGTAGAGGGTAAGAAAGACGAGATAAGAAAGAGGAGAAAGAAGAAGAGAGAGGACAGAGGAGAGGAGCGAGGATGTAGAGGGTAAGAAAGACGAGATAAGAAAGAGGAGAAAACAGAAGAGAGAGGAGCGAGGAGAGGAGCGAGGAGGTAGAGGGTAAGAAAGACGAGATAAGAAAGAGGAGAAAGAAGAAGAGAGAGGACAGAGGAGAGGAGCGAGGAGGTAGAGGGTAAGAAAGACGAGATAAGAAAGAGGAGAAAGAAGAAGAGAGAGGAGCGAGGAGAGGAGCAAGGAGGTAGAGGGTAAGAAAGACGAGATAAGAAAGAGGAGAAAGAAGAAGAGAGAGGACAGAGGAGAGGAGCGAGGAGGTAGAGGGTAAGAAAGACGAGATAAGAAAGAGGAGAAAGCAGAAGAGAGAGGACAGAGGAGAGGAGCAAGGAGGTAGAGGGTAAGAAAGACGAGATAAGAAAGAGGAGAAAGAAGAAGAGAGAGGAAAGAGGAGAGGAGCGAGGAGGTAGAGGGTAAGAAAGACGAGATAAGAAAGAGGAGAAAGAAGAAGAGAGAGGACAGAGGAGAGGAGCGAGGAGGTAGAGGGTAAGAAAGACGAGATAAGAAAGAGGAGAACGAAGAAGAGAGAGGACAGAGGAGAGGAGCGAGGAGGTAGAGGGTAAGAAAGACGAGATAAGAAAGAGGAGAAAGAAGAAGAGAGAGGACAGAGGAGAGGAGCGAGGAGGTAGAGGGTAAGAAAGACGAGATAAGAAAGAGGAGAAAGAAGAAGAGAGAGGACAGAGGAGAGGAGCGGGGAGGTAGAGGGTAAGAAAGACGAGATAAGAAAGAGGAGAAAGAAGAAGAGAGAGGACAGAGGAGAGGAGCGGGGAGGTAGAGGGTAAGAAAGACGAGATAAGAAAGAGGAGAAAGAAGAAGAGAGAGGAGCGAGGAGAGGAGCAAGGAGGTAGAGGGTAAGAAAGACGAGATAAGAAAGAGGAGAAAGAAGAAGAGAGAGGACAGAGAGGAGCAAGGAGGTAGAGGGTAAGAAAGACGAGATAAGAAAGAGGAGAAAGAAGAAGAGAGAGGACAGAGGAGAGGAGCGAGGAGGTAGAGGGTAAGAAAGACGAGATAAGAAAGAGGAGAAAGAAGAAGAGAGAGGACAGAGGAGAGGAGCGAGGAGGTAGAGGGTAAGAAAGACGAGATAAGAAAGAGGAGAAAGAAGAAGAGAGAGGACAGAGGAGAGGAGCGAGGAGGTAGAGGGTAAGAAAGACGAGATAAGAAAGAGGAGAAAGAAGAAGAGAGAGGACAGAGGAGAGGAGCGAGGAGGTAGAGGGTAAGAAAGACGAGATAAGAAAGAGGAGAAAGAAGAAGAGAGAGGACAGAGGAGAGGAGCGAGGAGGTAGAGGGTAAGAAAGACGAGATAAGAAAGAGGAGAAAGAAGAAGAGAGAGGAGCGAGGAGAGGAGCGAGGAGGTAGAGGGTAAGAAAGACGAGATAAGAAAGAGGAGAAAGAAGAAGAGAGAGGAGCGAGGAGAGGAGCGAGGAGGTAGAGGGTAAGAAAGACGAGATAAGAAAGAGGAGAAAGAAGAAGAGAGAGGAGCGAGGAGAGGAGCGAGGAGGTAGAGGGTAAGAAAGACGAGATAAGAAAGAGGAGTAAACAGAAGAGAGAGGAGCGAGGAGAGGAGCGAGGAGGTAGAGGGTAAGAAAGACGAGATAAGAAAGAGGAGAAAGAAGAAGAGAGAGGAGCGAGGAGAGGAGCGAGGAGGTAGAGGGTAAGAAAGACGAGATAAGAAAGAGGAGAAAGAACAAGAGAGAGGAGCGAGGAGAGGAGCGAGGAGGTAGAGGGTAAGAAAGACGAGATAAGAAAGAGGAGAAAGAAGAAGAGAGAGGACAGAGGAGAGGAGCGAGGAGGTAGAGGGTAAGAAAGACGAGATAAGAAAGAGGAGAAAGAAGAAGAGAGAGGACAGAGGAGAGGAGCGAGGAGGTAGAGGGTAAGAAAGACGAGATAAGAAAGAGGA
>NC_090259.1:8863777-8878777 GCF_037325665.1 Littorina saxatilis
ATAGTGTTGATGTGTCCTGTTAAATTGTCTTTTCGGCGTTTGTACATAAATGGGAGATAACAACTATCGCAATATAAAGGAAGAAGATTGTTGTGAAAGTAATGCAACAATGAATAAGAGCTCAATAATGAATAAGACCTATTGGCTTAACAGAAAGGAAGAAGGCTACTCTACCTTTATGGAAGTGATGCAATAATACTGGTATTGGTGACAGAAATATGTTTTCCACCAAGAAACCGATCGATCAACCAAGGAACCAAAAGACAGAGCGAGCGATAGACGTTGCAACAGGTAGGAATGGTATTGTTTTTGGTCTGAATGAGCGTCATACAGTGGCAAGTCACAGTGTAGAAGGGAAAGTAGTAAAAGTAGTTATAAATAGAAATGAATGAAATCAAAGTGTATGATGCAAATAACTTTATTTAAAATTATCACTGGGTCACAAAATAATAAAGCAAGAAAGAATACAGTGTTAGGGAAACTGTTGTAAATGGCAAAATGCTGTTGCCATGAATACACATTTGAATGCTAGTAATGTAGCACCAATATATGACCCATTGTCACACTTAAACGAAGCTCTGGCTGACTTTGGTGAGGATGTGGCCAGGTTTCCTGGGAGGGCAGTAGTCAATGTAAAAGACTATTTCTTTGAAAAAACATATACCATCTAAAGAATGGAAGTAGACTTGATCCGACAACATTTGTGTTGGCCATTGTACCAATCATGAAGTACACGATTTTTTGCAGTCACTGTCTTTTCCCCAGTAAATTTTCGAGTCAGGCGGACCTTTGACCCAGTACATTTCCCGGTAACAGCCATGCAATTCCAGGAAGCGCTGTTGTGTTGAGGCCTTGTTAAGGTTAATTTTTTCCAAAAAATACTTGTTGAAGTTATTATTATTATTATTATTATTATCATATTATGTTGAAGTAACACGCCGTACAAGCCGTTACGCTGAATGCGTGGAGGTGTCGGGGGCGGGGGGTGGGGGGTGGGGGGGGGGGGGGTAGAGAGAGAGTTGACTCTGATATCTATGAGGCCCTGTAAGCGTTACAGACGGTTTCGGTTTCGGTTTCGAAGGAAGGGAGACAAACCAGAGCACGTCTTCCACAGGTTGATTTCTTCCCTTCTAGTGCAGGAATAAAAAATATTCATACGCAAATTGTTAGCAGATGTTAAGATTTTAAGTACAACAATGTTAAAATAGATGAATTTTTTCACATAAAAAATACACATGTTATTGTTTGTTTGAAAGACCCTGGTAAAAATAGACAACAAACTTTCAAGTTTGAAAAGAAAGTACTTTTTGTGTTGTCCGTTTGTGATAAAGTTCACCTGTGCTCTACAATGTCTCCCAAACTGACGACTATATTTTGTACTCATTTACATTCTACAGTGAAGGGTTCGACAGTGGTAGTCTATGAACTCATACACATGTTTTTGTTAGAATTCAAATTCTTGTGACACACTTCTTCTTGTTCATTTCCTGTGCCTGTGATTTGTTTGAGCACATTGTGAGGTATTTGACCACAGACTACAAACGGAAACAAAGAACGAAAAACAAAAATAAAAACATGCACCAGCAATCACAGTCTAGTGCCCTCCAAAGAACACTCGCTGGGGAAAATCAAATTACAAAACTTCGAAAGCACTCACGAGAAACGCGCACATTCGCAATCACTCCAAGTTCTTATAAAAAACGCTGGCGCTGGACCCGAGTACTCTTCAGACTGGCTCGCTCCTCCAGTATGAAAGTTTTTGTCTTGTGCACGTGGATTTAAAAAAAAAAAATTTTAATTTATTTTACACAATTAAAAAAATTATTAGAGTAAAATAAAACATGAAAACGTTCATAATAAACAATAGTAAACAAGAATTTAAAAAAAAGAAAAAAAAAAATAGACCGCCCATGCCGGGAATCGAACCCGGATCACTTTGGCCATAGACGAATCGCTTTCCACCCGGATCACTTGAATTAAAAAAAAATAAAAAATAAAAATATTTATTTATTTTACACAATTAAAAAAATTATTAGAGTAAAATAAAACATTAAAACGTTCATAATAAACAATAGTAAACAAGAATAAAAAAAAATAGACCGCCCATGCCGGGAATCGAACCCGGATCACTTTGGCCATAGACGGACGTGCTACGACAACTTTACTAGAGTTGTGCGCCTTGAATCACTGTGTGTATCTGTCGCTCTCTGTCTTTCAGTCTCACCGAGACCACACACTGCATTGTAGTTTCTTTGCCGAGACCAACGGCGACTTCCTGTCACGTGGTACTTTGGCCGTGCATAGCGAACAGACAGAAAGACAGACAGACACACACACACAAGCCGTATATAGATATAGATATACAACCCCTTTAAAAAATATATAAAAACAGCAGAGTATATACAGTCGTATTTACATACATATTATAGGCATGCATTTCGTGGTGCGCATGTACAATTTGTTTTGCGTTTATATAATTATATAATTCAAAATAATGTAAATAATGTCAGTAACATATATAAACAAGAAGAGCAAACGCTCGATCGAGTCACTTTCGCAGTTCTGAATATTATATGAGGCATCAGATGGACAGGAAGAAATTGCTATTCACAACACAATGAGTCACGTTCACATAAAATTTGAGCCCGGTCACTTTTATAGTTTCCGAGAAAAGCCCAACGTTAAGTTGTGTGTTGCCGAACAGAAAAGGCTAGTTATCTCCCTTGTTTTTCTGATAACGTTCGTAAAAGGCTACAGATGTAAATACTTTGATGTAAAGAATAATCCTACAAAGTTTCAATCACATCCGATGAACTTTGTCAAAGATATAAAATGTCTAATTTTTCCTTTGACGCTGACCTGTGACCTTGAAAAAGGTCAAAGGTCAACGAAACCATCGTTAAAGTGTAGAGGTCATTGGAGGTCACGACTAAACAAAATATGAGCCCGATCGCTTTGATAGTTTCCGAGAAAAGTCCAACGTTGGTGTCTACGGACGGCTCGACTCAGACCAACATAGACCATAACAAGTCGCGTAAAGCGAAAATACAATATTTAGTCAAGTAGCTGTCGAACTCACAGAATGAAACTGAACGCAACGCAACGCAGCAAGACCGTATACTCGTAGCATCGTCACTCCACCGCCCGTGGCAAAGGCAGTGCCCGTGGAATTGACAAGAAGAGCGGGGTATTCGTTGCGCTGAGAAGGATAGCACGCTTTTCTGTACCTCTCTTCGTTTTAACTTTCTGAGCGTGTTTTTAATCCAAACATATTATATCTATATGTTTTTGGAATCAGGAACCAACAAGAAATAAGATGAAAGTGTTTTTAAATTGATTTCGAAAAAAAAAATTTGATAATAATTTTTATATATTTAATTTTCAGAGCTTGTTTTTAATCCGAATATAACATATTTATATGTTTTTGGAATCAGCAAATGATGGAGAATAAGATAAACGTACATTTGGATCGTTTTATAATTTTTTAATTTTTTTTACAATTTTCAGATTTTTAATGACCAAAGTCATTAATTAATTTTTAAGCCACCAAGCTGAAATGCAATACCGAAATCCGGGCTTCGTCGAAGATTACTTGACCAAAATTTCAACCAATTTGGTTGAAAAATGAGGGCGTGACAGTGCCGCCTCAACTTTCACGAAAAGCCGGATATGACGTCATCAAAGACATTTATCAAAAAAATGAAAAAAACGTATGGGGATTTCATACCCAGGAACTCTCATGTCAAATTTCATAAAGATCGGTCCAGTAGTTTAGTCTGAATCGCTCTACACACACACACACACACACACACAGACACACAGACACACGCACATACACCACGACCCTCGTTTCGATTCCCCCTCGATGTTAAAATATTTAGTCAAAACTTGACTAAATATAAAAAACTTAGTAGGGAGGTAAAGCAATGTTAATGCAATGTTCTGTTGACACAAAAAGTAACAGACTGGCTGTCGCTTTTGCAAAATGGGCACATTTTAGAAGCCTTTCCGCATTTTCGGCAAAAACGCTGCCGATTTCACGTAATAGGCAGCGTTTTGCCGATTACGCGAAATGGGCAAAAATGTTGCCGATTCCGCGAATTCGGCAATTCTGTGAATTCGGCACGACATATATATATATAGATCCGGACGATAATCTGACTTTAATATTTCTTGCATTGTTCGCTACAGCTGTTACATGTTCTTACTTACCTCAGTAAGCTTCTGGATCTGACAAGAAGAAAGGCAAAAGGTCAACCAAGGGATAGCAGTTTGTTTTGTTAATTGTTTAACACGTAGTCAATATTTCACGCTAACACACACACACACACACGCACACACACACACACACACGCACACACACACACACACACACACACACACACACACACACACACACACACACACACACACACACACACACACACACACACACACACATACGTGTCTGTGGGGGGATATCTGGACATTTGCCTCAAAGAAAAATGTGTTGTATCTGGACTTGTTTATTTCTAAAAGCTACATAAACGGAATGCGAGTGTAAACATGTGTTAGACTTTAAGAATACTTTTTGAGAGAAAAAAAATTAAAAACACTCATTATTGAAAGTTACACACCCAAAAATAGAGATTCTGAAACACGTGTTATAATTATGTGGACATCCGCCACCTAAAAGTGAGTGATAGCCGGACATATGACCGGAAAGCTGTAAATAGTATCAACTTTATCAAAAAAGCGTTACATATGCGTGGTAGTACAAAAAAAGCTACCAGTAATCCCAAATAACTTTTTTTTGACAGTGACAAACCAAGGGGAACTTTAACGTATTTTTTCGAGACAAATGTCTCGGCAGCTAATGGTTGGTAGAATTTATTGGATGTCGTTATTCAAATGCAAACCGTCAGAAGCAGAAAGCTTAGAAAGGAATTACGTTGTATTGTTTTCCTGCTTTGCCTGGCTCAGGTCGGGAAATTCAGGACCGAAATGACCCAAGGTGCAACTCATTCCTTTTGATGAGTTTCAAGTTTCTTAAAAGTGTTCGCAGCTGTTGGTAGACTTTATTAAATGTCGTTATTCAAATGCAATCTGTCAGAGACAGAGAGCGTAAAAAGGAATTACGTAATTGGTAGACTCGATTGGATGTCATTATTCAAATGCAATCCGTCAGAGACAGAGAGCTTAGAAAGGAATTACGTAATTGGTAGACTTTATTGGATGTCATTATTCAAATGCGATCCGTCAGAGACAGAGAGCTTAGAAAGGAATTACGTAATTGGTAGACTTTATTGGATGTCATTATTCAAATGCAATCCGTCAGAGACAGAGAGATAGTCAGTCGGCTAAGGACCGTTTTTGGTTACTTTTAGGCGTCACGTTAGCAAACACATTTGTTCTGATAGATTTTAACACCACAACACTAAATCTAAAGTCGTGGGGCAATATTCCAAACCACCGGTGAGAAAAACGTTGGTTTGTGTGTATGTTTTTCTTCTTTGGCGTTACTATTCTCGTTTAAAGGGTTGGGTTCATAAAACGGACATAAAACTTAAACCGCTTGACAGAAATTCTATAACTGTAAATCATTCGAAAGGGAAGGCATTTATGTACATGTTTGTGCCACTTAAAATAACGTCATTATCTGTTTGAGCCTGTAGTTTTGACGTAATTCAGTAGGCTAAAAAAAATCAATTGAGGCAAGTAATCGGCTTTGTTTTTCAGTGTAAAACATTTGAACAGTTCCAAGAAATGAAACATACACATGTTAAATTTAAAAGAATAAGTAAGGCAAATTAAAAAGAGCATCTTAATATCATTTGCAGGATTAAACCTTTTAATTGTGAGTAGTTTCAACGCAGTATATTCCGCTATACCGATAGCGCGCTGACGCCAGGTGTAAACAAAGCGTTGTCGCCAACTTCACTTAAAGTGTCCCTCATTCAAAACAAAATGTGTCTCTTTGAGACCACGTACAGCTTAAACTCATAATTGCGGGAATGAGTAAGGTTTGTATTTAGTACATGGTTGTTTTTCAACGAGAAATATACACGTTAACGAACATACGAACCGATTTGCCGTAGATCTGTCCTCACTCAAGCATGTTCGCCCAGTTTCATCCCATCTTACACGCCTATTTGTTAATAAATAACCTGACAAGCCAAACTATTATGTTCATTGATGTGTCAATCAATGAGTATTATATCGCGCATATTCCGTGGGTACAGTTCTAGGCGCTCTGCAGTGATGCCGTGTGAGATGAAATTTTATACGGCCAGTAGATTGCAGCCATTTCGGCGCATATTTACCTTTCACGGCCTATTATTCCAAGTCACACGGGTATAGGTAGACAATTGTTAACTGTGCCTAAGCAATTTTGCCAGGAAAGACCCTTTTGTCAATCGTGGGATCTTTAACGTGCACACCCTGCGTTGATATGTGAAATATCAACATTCAAAACGGTCTGTATTGTGCAAACATTCAAAAAATATATGAAGCAGTCAAAACTGTGTGGTAGCGCACCGCCGCAACGTCTGAATCGCAAACAAATTGACTCCGCGCGTTGGAAACCATACAGCATCAACACATCCTAGCCAACAATCGCTTGGCGGTACGGCAGCGTACGCTCGGTATAGCCTTGAATATACGGGGTGGTTCAAGGTACAATCTGTTGGCAAACGTTATATTCCAAAACAATGGAAAGATTGGATTGTAGACAACCCAGCACATATAGTTAATATAGATATGATTGATGAATTGAATGTGTTTAAAAGCAAACCCAAGTGAATTAAGTTATATTTAAAGAAAAAACGGAATGATAGCATTGAAAAATCTCATGCAATCGATTTTTGGAAAAGAAAACTAGATTTTGTTTTTGTCGAACAGACGTGGTTGTTGCCACGACAGGTGACTAAAAAAGTGCGCCTGCGTGTGTTGCAATGGAAAATTTGTCACAATTTATATCCCACCAATATTTTAATACATAAAATGAAAGTAAGTCAAAGAAAAAATTGTAACGAGTGCCCACATATTTTGGATGTTATGGAACACTTTTTCTATGAGTGTCCCCGAATTAGAAGGTTTTGGACTTATATTGAAAAAATGTTGAACAGTCTGACAGGTCGGGCTTTCTTATTGTCTATTACGGATGTATTATTCGGAATCGAAGAATGTCAGGAATCAGCGTTAATTAACCATGTTTTATTGATAGCAAATATGTGCATTAGCAAAGTTAAGAAAACTAAATCGCATATTCCATTGGAAATTGTATTTCAACAAGAACTTGCGCTACGAAAGGTTTATCCCAAACGTCCTTGGTTAGATTTTTTTTGAATTAAAAAGTAATTTAATGGAAATGTAACCTGCAATGTAAAAGAAAACAAAATTAAAATTTTATTGAAGAAAAAAACAAGTCGCGTAAGGCAAAATTACTACATTTAGTCAAGCTGTGGAACTCACAGAATGAAACTGAACGCAGTGCATTTTTTGAGAATGACCGTAGTCCGCCGCTTGTGCATAACGGAGTGAAACTGACGAGCCTGTTCAGCGCGGTAGTGGTTTCGCTGTGCTGCATAGCACGCTTTTCTGTACCTCTCTTCGTTTTAACTTTCTGAGCGTGTTTTTAATCCAAACATATTATATCTATATGTTTTTGGAATCAAGAATCGACAAGGAATAAGATGAAATTGTTTTTAAATCGATTTCGGAAACTTATTTTTGATCATAATTTTTATATTTTTAATTTTCAGAGCTTGTTTTAATCCAAATATAACATATTTATATGTTTTTGGAATCAGGAAATGATGTAAAATAAGATGAACGTAAATTTGGATCGTTTTATATAAAAAAATTATTACAATTTTCAGATTTTTAATGACCAAAGTCATTAATTAATTTTTAAGCCACCAAAAACAAACCTTTAAAACTGCCTAACCACTTTGAAATATGGCCTCAGGTGTATACTCCGGCCTTAACAAGGGTAAAAAGAGAAACAGAATCCATTAGTCGCCTCTTACGACATGCTGGGGAGCATCGGGTAAATTCTTCCCCCTAACCCGCGGGGGGTCTCCTTGAAACAAATACAGATCGTTTGAAATGAATAATGTACAGGGTGTAAATCTTGTAGCATCGTGCCTTAGTTGAGAGAGAGAGAGAGAGAGAGAGAGAGAGAGAGAGAGAGAGAGAGAGAGAGAGAGAGAGAGAGAGAGAGAGACAGACAGAGAGAGACAGAGAGAGAGACAGAGAGAGAGAGAGAAACAGTGAGAGAGAGGTATAAATAGCAGACGCCATGTTACGGTTTCACTAGTTCTAATCTTATATCAAAATACGGACTCAAAGACAAATCAACAGACAGAAAAATCATCATGATCCCCCACCCCAAAACACACTTAATCCATAATATGTATCCGCCCTCTTCCCAAACATTAGTATACCTATTGACCTTGTAAATAGCTTTTAACGTCACAGACATATACAAATATTTCTTTTTGCCCCGAAGACTGACATCCATTAATGACTTTTCGCCCACTTCCTTTTTGACACGAGCTCCTCATAATCCCTGTCTGGACCCAGTAAGACGAACATCTAAAAGTGTTCGAGGCTTGAGGCCGTGTGTAAACAGCTTAGCGATAAGTATTTGCGGAGGTTATAAGTAGTAATTTTGTAGACACTTAAACTCTGGACACTGGACTAAAGAAGCTTTATATTCGTCGCAACCCTACTCTTCAAAGGCTGCCATACTCGTAGCGCTCATTAATTCATTCATAGTGTTTACTTGTGCCAATAATGTTATAAAACTGTACCTAAGGGGATATAATAACGATTGGCTGTAGCTTTCGAACACAGAAAAAATTATTTCAGTATTGCAAAGTGGTGTTGATAGTGTCGAATGTAAACAAAACAGTCTCAAACTCCATCTTTGGTTTACGAAACGTGACGAAGTGACGTCAACGGTCTAAAAATAGCCCAGGTCCTGGAGAACTGTTGCTAAACAATGCAATAAAGAATTAATTATTTCTCGTAATTGGTAAGGACTTCAAACCTAAAACTTTGCAGGAAGCTTAATTTATACATCCCCGCAACGATGGGAAAAGCCCTGGAAGTAATTAAACTAATTAAATAGGACTATGTCAGCCTTTAAAAGATAACTGAAATGGATATTGTTATATACAGTGTTACAACCCAACCACCCACCCCCCTTTTAAGACCCCCCGATTTGAGACTTCCTTTCTTTTAAGACAGTTTTCTGAGATTTTCTGTTTAGGCCAAACAACAATACTCGTATGTTGGTTTAGGGTAACATGACCACACAGAAGAGGGTCGGCAGGTCGGCTTTAAAACAAAACAAATTCTTTCTTATTTTTAGTCTCGGTATGGCTCGCAAAATGTGCGAGAGTTTGTTTTTTGGGGAATGTTTTTTTTTAGAATTGAAAAAAAGTTTTAGGGTCGGCGGGTTTTATAGGGTCGGTCGGGTTACCCTAAACCAACATGTATTTTTGTTTGGCCTTACCTCTGTAAAGTTAACTTCATTTTAAGACTCCCTGCTCCCTGACGTGATTGTCTCGATTTGCCGATGTCTTATCCCCCCACTGTATGATCTAAGGTAATTGTTCATGTCCGTAAAGTTAAAATAAAAACAAAACTAAGCATAAAGACACTTGAATTCCGGGTCACTGGTCATAAATAAGTTTTGCATCGCAGCCCACATTTCAAAGATAAATAAAATAGATGATATTGTTTACAATGATTAAGAACTGTTTTATTTTCAAAAATCTAACACAAAAAGAAAGAAAGAAAGAGAGAAAGAAAGAAAGAAAGAAAGAACCTCTTCTATTCCAAAGCCTCCTGCAATCTTTTACGTCAAAGCAAAGACACACCACTCTAGAAATTGTAGCGTGACGTGAACGTTCTAAAACTTCTACCAGGAGAAACAGCATAGCGTAAAAGGGTTTCCATAATGACGTTTGTCTCGGTGACTGGCATCGTAAGCAGTCAAAAAGCAGGTCCCTGCCAAACTAGTTTGACATGACCTCATTTACATGATACACACACGTGTGGTTTGAACGAAATTGTTATCTAAAGGGTGGTCTCGCTCACGTATGTGGGATAAAAAGCTATACATGTCGGTTTCGGTGTTGGGGTTCCCTTGTAGAATTATCATTATGGTGAGCTTATGTACCGCGAACCACAATTAACTGTGCTCTCCGCGCTTTACATATTAATTTCTGCCGTGTGAAATGGAATTTTTTTTTTACAGACAGACAGACAAACAAACATTTTTTACACACAATATATAACGCATTCACATCGACCAGCAAACCTCAAGCCTGTTAGGCGAGCATTCACCTTTCGCGGCCTTTATTCCAAGTCACACGGGTATTTGATGGACATTTTTATCTATGCCTATACAATTTTGCCAGGAAAGACCCTTTTGTCAATCGTGGGATCTTTAACGTGCACACCCCAATATAGTGTACACGAAGGGACCTCGGTTTTTCGTCTCATCCGAAAGACTAGCACTTGAACCCACCATCTAGGTTAGGAAAGGGGGGAGAAAATAGCGGCCTGACCCAGGGTCGAACACGCAACCTCTCGATTCCGAGCGCAAGTGCGTTACCACTCGGCCACCCAGTCCCAGAATCAAAGGGAAAGACACCATTAACTGCAAATGTATAGATTGAACATTAGATTTCCCTTCTAGAAGCCATGTGACCTCAGAGGTCGGTTAAAACTCATAATTAGGCGGATGGCCGAGACAATAAAAGAGTTGATTTTTGTGTGCGTTCAATCGCAAAAACTAACTAGAGATACATAAATAGGTAATAGGAATTCCGACTAACATGGATCAATACATAAATGTCATTTGTATTTTTGACCACAGAATGACATTTTACTCAGAAATCGACAGTCATAGTACACCCAGAGCGCTAGCGCGGCCTCGTAGAGCAACGGCCGTCTCGATCTGTGGAAAATGACATACTTTGGTCAACAATACAAACAACGTAAAGTGAACAGCTTAGCATGGGATGTTTATACATAACTATGACGAATGATAAGTTTTGAGACATAAGTGAGTTGTGTTCAGATTCATTGCTGACTTGCAGAAGAGAGTAGAGCAGCTGTTGTGAAAAGGGGGACTTCATCTGTCGGGGACGGGGGTGGGGAGCGGCACTGGCTTCAAAACCAGTTGTCGCTATCGGCCTGGGTTCGATCCCCATATTCGGCGAGGGATTTATTTCCCAGAGTCAACTTTGTGCAGACTCTCATCGGTTTCCGAACACGTCACCCCATAAAGATAAAGAACCCAAGTTCACAGCGAAAGTCTCAGGGCTTTGAAACATGAATACACGCTTGTAGGAAAACAAAATGGGTAGCGCCGTACTGTGTGGCAGCTCACTTTCCCCATTGAGAAAGCAGCCCGAATTTCCAAGAGGGTAACCTCACAGGACTATATGAAATCTTATCCTTATCTTATCCCTTATTCTTATCCTGTGCCACCCTTTAAGGTTTGAAACGAGAACAACGGTTTTTTGCACAGCGGGTGTGAAAGCTTTCATGGACTGGAAACAATCATTTCATAATAATTAGGTCACCACTGATGTGCAGACGATCAATTTCATCAAGTGATGGACAGCTCTGTTTGACGTTTTGAGGGGGAGATAATTAAATGTGTTGCTCAACAGATAATACCATTGCCTCAGGAAAGGAGCCCTTCTGATAAGAGTGGTTTTTTTTTTATCAGGAATCTGATAAGAAGGTGCAGCTTTTAACTCAGCATGACGTAACACTTTCACTGGAAGAGCACTCGATTACCCTTAAGCTATCATTGTAATCAGGGAAGCAAAAGCACATCCGATTTCGTAATCAATACCAACATTTATGTGCTGAAGAGTAATCAGTTTTTCTCTCGTAATTATTCGTATTATTTCAGAATGAGTGCAACGATACACAATTTGACATAAAATGCCCAGTCTGCAAAGGATGCAGACAGACTGTAGATTTTGGATATGTTTGATTGTGATCGACAAGAAGAAGAAGAAGAAGGATATGTTTGATTGTGATCGACAAGAAGAAGAAGAAGAAGGATATGTTTGATTGAACTGATCATCTTATCCCATGTGAGCCTGGACAGATCAGTGGCGGTACATGAACGTTTGCACGTGCAGAAAGGACCCTTTAACCCTAACCTCAGCTGGCCTTTCATCGCGGATATTTACAAAATACAATACAATACAATACAATAATCTTTATTCATCTCTAAAAGAGAAATTACAAGCTTGACTGTGTGTCTGTAAAATATCCCTTCAGTTAGGTTTGTTCGAGCAAAGAGGGTGGCAACATACGCACCTATTATCTCTAAACACAGACTTCGCGATGTCGTTTGCGCAGTGCTGATACTGCCTAGCGGTAATACTTAGAATCTGCAAAACACCTTCGGGGAATAATTGGTGCTTTCAGATCAGTGGGAAGATGCAGACGTGTACTTCCCCTGATTGGCCCATCCCCCGGTGTTTGGGCCAGGTGTCTAATTGCCGCAACAGATCGAAACGATGGATATGTACACGGAGGTTTTTCCAATTTTCGGTAAAGGGGTATGCTGGTAACGTCAGGGTGAGATTGAAAATCAGAGAGAGAGAGAGAGAGAGAGAGAGAGAGAGAGAGAGAGAGAGAGAGAGAGACAGACAGACAGACAGACAGACAGACAGAGCGCAAGACAGACTGAGAGAGACCGACAGACAGAGAGAGTGACAGAGAGAGAGAGAGTGACAGAGAGACAGAGAGACAGACAGACAGACAGACAAAGACAGGGAGAGTACGCACGAACGCATTTAAAAAAAGAAAAGAAACGCAAGTGCTTTCACGTCTATACGCTTGTAACTTCAACAACTTGACGTGTATTCATCACGACCAGCAGCATTATCATTAACATTTTTCTTACTTGTAAAACGGGCAAAGCTTAGTCACACCTCGAAGGCAACAAGTTTTGTTTTCACATTCACATCCTCATCTGACAGAGCGCGACATATTTCCACACCCTTTCAGCCACACACAATTACCATTACAACCATCATAAATCTGCCCAAGTTTTTAAAGCAAAGGATAGAGTTTCTTTCTTCTTGGAAACATACTGAAAATCTGCATCCTGGCTGCCTGCTGGGGATGTGTTGTTGAAACAACTTCCAAGTTCTTCTTCTTCTGTGTTCGTGGGCTGAAACTCCCACGTACACTCGTGTTTTTGCACGAATGGAATTTTACGTGTATGACCGTTTTTACCCCGCCATTTAGGCAGCCATACGCCGCTTTCGGAGGAAGCATGCTGGATATTTTCGTGTTTCTATAACCCAGCGAACTCTGACATGGATTACAGGATCTTTTTTTGTGCGCACTTGGTCTTGTGCTTGCGTGTACACACGAAGGGGGGATAAGCCACTATAGCAGGTCTGCACATAAGTTGATCCGGGAGATAGGAAAATCTCCACACTTAACCCACCAGGCGGCCGCGGCCGGGATTCGAACCCTCGACGTCTTACCACCCCGCCACAGCGCCCGTCGTTGCAACAACTTTGTAAAGGCTTTTCTTAATTGAGCGCGAAGTTGACTTTACTGGAAATGTTAGTGCCAAAACTTTGTGCAGCGAGCAATGTGGAGGAGACTTTTCCCCATTAATATCAGGCTTAAACTGATACCTATGGCGATCTTCACAATTAGTTCAGAAAAAGGTAAAAGGTGTATGTGTGTGTGGGGGGGGGGCACTCTGCAAAGAACGCAGCCAGACTGTTACATTTGAGAGTGTCCTTAGGTACAAAGCATGCCAACTGTCATTCAAACTTAAAACCGTGCAGTACGTAAGGGTTCTATGGGGCTTTGCAATAATAAGGCCAAAAAAAAAAATAGTCTGTTTACGGTAACCCGACCGACCCTATTTTTTTCGCGCGACCCTAGACTTTTTTTTGGCATTTGGGAAACAAAAAATAAAAAAAAATAAAAATAACGTAAAAATATGGTTTTTTGGAAAAAAAAAAAAAAAACATTCCCGACCTACCGACCCTATTTTTTTGGCCTATGTTACCGTAAACAGACCTTCTTTTTTTTGGCCTAAGGTGTCATTGTAATTGACGGTAATTGATTTATTTGAATGTGCATCTTGTACATGATTGTGTTCATGTTTATATGCAGATATTGTTTGAATGCACATGTTGTTCTATTGGAGAGTACTTGATTTATTTAAATGTTCATTATATACATGACTTTGCTTTTGTTTTTGTGTGGATTTTGTTATGATTTTTTTGATGGGCGCTTGTAACTATATTATGATTTACGCAATATAAATACCTGTATTATTTATTTTATGATTAAAAAGCGGCAAGGAACTTATCTTTAAACTAAAAACTTACAAACGCCTGGGAGGGACCGATGGTGATTTACTAATATGGCTTGTATGGGAAGGAAGGTACAAAGCACAGCTGACTTATAGCTGCTCACCACACGCAGACACGGCGTTGTACGCATGCAGAATCACACAACGTCATGCTGTCTGGGCGTGTTAATGACCAAGGTAATGATGATGGCTAATGCAGAAAAAGTACTGCTGGCGAAATGCAGCAAAAGAGACAAACAGATCCACACATAATCCCAGATACATCGACACACACAGAGGAACAAAATCCCACCTACATGTGCACGAACCCGCTAGCAGATATCTGCTCCCCCCCCCTACCCCCCCCCCACCCACCCCCATCCGGCCAAAAAGCAGTATGTAAAAAATCAGGATTATTTCTTCTTTTTTTTGACACCCATACCATCAATAGACGGATGCGCATCTTTTCATTCATTTTTGAGTCGATTGCTTTTGAATGTCATGTTTTAAATGGTAGTCATGGCAAGGTTTACTCATATCTTTTCCACAAAACAAAGGCACAAAACGGAATCTACCTCATTCTCTCCAAAGAGAGCTTTTTTGAATATCTACGTAACAGACAGAGCATGCTTACCTACATGGCGGGGTAA
>NC_090259.1:8888777-8903777 GCF_037325665.1 Littorina saxatilis
CAAAAAAATGAAAACAACGTTCGGGGATTTCATACCCAGGAACTCTCATGTCAAATTTCATAAAGATCGGTCCAGTAGTTTAGTCTGAATCGCTCTACACACACACACACACACACACGCACACACACACACGCACGCACACACGCACATACACCACGACCCTCGTTTCGATTCCCCCTCGATGTTAAAATATTTAGTCAAAACTTGACTAAATATAAAAAGAAGACAGAGACAGACTTACAGATGGACAGAGACAACAAAAGAAAGAAAAATCGAGACAACGAAAAAAGAAAGAGAGAAAGAGAGAAAGAAAGAAAGATCGAAATTAAGATAACAAGAAAGAACGAAAGAGAGAAAGAAAGAAAAACACAAAAAGAAAAACTCAATCAACCAACAACAACAACAACAACAACAACAACAACAACAACACAAAACACAACCCCCCTCCTCCACTGACCTTTCTCTTATTCCTGCCTCTCACATCCTCCGTGGTGTTGAGGTTGGTCCCAGGTCGCCGTGACCCCCAGATGTGCCAGGCGATGCGGCAGTAGCAGAAGGAGATCACCAGCAAGGGAAACAGGTACTGCAGCGCCACCAGGAAACACGTGTAGTACACGAAGAAGTTGGGGAACTGCGGAGGAGGGTGGAGGCTGCACCAAGGAGAGTCCCTATCCGGCATGGTGTCTACCCAGTAATACATCGGGTAGGGGAGGGACAGGACGATGGCCAGCACCCAGGTGACGGTGATGATGATGGCTGCGGACTTGGGAGAACACCCTGCGCGGAACGGGTGGAGGACCGCGATGTAGCGGTCCATGGCGATGACGGTTAGCGTAAAGATGCTAACATTGACGGAGATGACCTGGACCATCGGAGCCAGCGAGCACATGAAGTCAGCCAGGACCCAGCGCTGCAGCAACGCCGCTTGGAACTGGAACGGGATGGAGAACATCCCGATGATGACGTCCGCAACGGCTAAGTTCGCGATGAAGATGTTGGTGACGGTGTGCATGCGACGGTTGCGGACGATGATGACGATGACGAGAGAGTTGCCGAGGACGGCTAGCAGGCTGATGGAGCCGTAGAGAAAAGCCAGGAGACATATGAGCCCGGTGGGGACATCGTAGGGGTTCTGGGTGGTCATGTTGGTGGCCATGCTCAGGTTCTCTCCCCCCTCCTCCCCCGCCGCGCTACAGTTGTAGCGGTACGTGTCGTTGCGGACCAGGATGAAGCTCCGCTCGATGGTCGAGTCCATTATGTTCATTGGGGGGTGATGGGGGGAAGTGGGGACTGGCAGAATGGTCCTCGGTGTCAAAATACGCTAATGAAATACAGTCTTCCCACAAGCTCAGCTATTTATGAAGACAAAGTTTCCCCAGGAAAGTCTTTTTCGTTCATGGGTATTGGGTATGAGGGTTTGTCTCATAGGAACAGCAACTTTTGAAGACAGCCAGGTATTCTTCAAACGCCTTATAAAGACAACAGTTTTCTCACAGGAACAGCAACGTTTGAAGACAGCTAGGTATTCTTCAAACGCCTTATAAAGACAACAGTTTTCTCACAGGAACAGCAACTTTTCCACAGAAATGTGGATCCCGTTGTGGGACATGGTGGGATTAGGATTTGGTGTTTTGCTTCACAACCGTGGACACTTCTGAAGATACAGTGTCCTACTTATGAACCCAAACAGTTCCCAGAAAAGTCCACTGTGTTATTGGAAGGTAGATGTTGGAGACAGGTAAGGTATTCCTTTGCCTCACGAGCACAGCACCTTCTAACAACTACACAAGGAGGGCGACATTTGAAGACAACATGTTGATTGTTCATTCACCGCGTCTGACTATCTTGGAAGCCAGGACACTGGTTCCGCACAACTTTTACTTATTGTTGTCTACATTTAGATCGCGAACTGCCTTTTGTTATTTCATCTTATGAAGACAATGGCTTACCCGACCCACACACACACAGCGACTTGTGAAGTGAACAGTGTTTGTTTTTTAAATATTTAGTTAAGTGAAAAGTTTTCAATGAGAACGATACACTTGCAACAATACAAATTCAACACGCAGAAAGTGTTCCGACAAACACAGCAACTAATGAAGACTCTCTTTTGTTACAATAAGAGCGATTTTTAAAGACACATTTTTCAACACGCGCAGCGACTTATAAAGGCGGAGTTTCCCCACAGGAACCGCAACTTATAAAGACACAGTTTTTCGACCTGCACACAAATCTCAAGAAGACACAGTTTTCTCACAAGGACAGCGAACTGTTCCTTCTTTGCTTTGGTCGTTGCCACGTTCCTCGATTCAAAAATCAGTTCTGATCCGAACGAAAAGAAATAGGCTCCCTTCTTCTGAATCCACAGCAACGCCCCGCTGTTTGTTCCGACAATTAAAGTGCGTCGAAGAATGTGACTCCAAGTGCTTGGAACGATGTGAACCTTTTTAAATGTCGTACCACCAAGCCTCGAACAATAGCAAGAAAGAAGGTGGGTGTAATTGTGTCCTAGCACATATACGCCAGATCCATGAATTTATATTGATTTAAATCGATTTGATTCCATTCACTCGTTCTTTAAAGCAGTAGTTGTGCAAGCCTCTGTTTGTATCTTCACACCAATAATGCCCGACATGTGTAGCCTTTTCCACGGAATGATTTAAAGTATCAAAAAAGTACCAACAGCAGTACTGTCTTTTGTCACAATTTCACGGAGAAATACACAGTCGGTGTTGCTTCTGCTCCAAACAAATTACGATCAATGAAAAATATCAGTTTACAAAGTTGACACGCGCGTTGTCAAAACATGCAAGGATTATGCTAGGTAGAGGAATCCTGGAAAAGCTGGTCACACTCACTGAAACAAACAGAACAAATACAATTCAAATGTTGCATGACGCAAACTAGAACAAAACACGCTGTGATGCTAGTTCTTCCATGGCACACACACACACACACACACACAACCACGCACACACACACACGCACACACACACACACACACACACACACACACATACACACACACACACATACACGCACACACACACACACACACACACACACTCTCTCTCTCTCTCTCTCTCTCTCTCTCTCTCTCTCTCTCTCTCTCTCTCTCTCTCTATTGGATGGGACTATTTCTTTCTAATCGAGACAACAACCAGTTACGACCACAGTCTCGGACAAAAAAACGAAGGAAACGATGTTTATACATCCCATAAATTTGGCGCCTCATGTCTGTTTGCCCCCCAAAACTGATCGGTTTTCTTTGGCGCTGAGACCCGGGAACCATTTCCGTGGAAAACAAACGAGAAACAGGAACAACCGGACAGACCTATCTCCTGTTGTTTTAATAAGTCAGTCAAGCAGTCGTATATCAACAGTCAAGAGTCAAAAAACTCATCGCGAACCATCTCCGTCTGACTTGTGTCCAAAACACCAACCCTGTATGGAACCTTTCGCGGCAACTGGTAACTTCAACCTCATCTGTTTCGAAAATATTTTCCTATTTCAATACCAAAACAGTTTTTTTCTGTCAAAGTGTTTCCATCAGAGCATTGTGAGAAAAGCAACACTTGTTGTGAATATCACAGACAGCCATGATGATTTATGACAAATTTAAGCTGTTGGTACATCTCGCAGCATCGCATTCTTTGAGCAAATATAGCCAGCAAGATGCTACGAAAAACATTAAGGCAGGGAAAACACAACACGCACATTCCATTTCTGGAACGCTTCAAAGAGGAACGTTCTTGGGATTTTCCAAAAAGACAATGGAAATTATGCTAAGGACGAATGCTTTGCATATATTCTCCTTTATTCACTTTTTTCTGAAGTTGTCATTGAAGATTCTCATCAGATGTTTCAAAGACATGATGCAGAGTAATTTGAAAATATTCCTTTGATGTTCCAGACACATCCGAGACGTGGTATAACTGAGGAACATTCCAGAGATATACATGGCGTTGTTCGTTTGAAGTATGTTGCTATGATGAGCAAGACGCACAGTATACATGAAGTGTTATCAATGAGGATTAGTCACCTGATCCCGTCGCGATATAACCCTTCGTGGTTGAAAACGACGTAAAACACCAAATAAAGAAAGAAAGAAAGAAAGAAAGTCACCTGATCATTTAGACAGAAATGAAAACTGTCCCAGCTGAAAATATATGGTCATCCGTACTGTTATTTCTCCAGTTAGGGTCACCACTATAAGGTTATAGCTTGTTGTTGGTCCTACACATGATAATTATATATTCAGCCCTGAATGTGGCGAGTATTTTACTAGCCGTGGCGAGTATTTTACTAGCCATGGCGAGTAGAAACATGTAACTGGCGAGAAAAAATGTTCATATACTCGCCAAATGCGAGTAAAGTTGCTGAATCAAATTGTTGGTTTGGCTAGTGAAGTTTGCTCTCGGGCTAGTTAATTTTCAGAATCACTATAGCCACAGGCTAGTGTACCATTTTTTTGACTTTCAGGGCTGATATTATATCCATATATTGCTCAATAAAACTCTGTTTAAACCAGAAGGAGTGTTTAGCCCAGGGCTCCCCATCGTCGCTCTACCTAGAGGATCGCGGGACCTCCAACACTAATTTGTAGGGGGTCCTTGGAGGGTCCCCAAACCGGAATAACTCGGTCCCTGTCTCTGTTGGTGTGCCCCAGGGCTCGGTCCCTGTCTCTGTTGGTGTGCCCCAGGGCTCGGTCCCTGTCTCTGTTGGTGTGCCCCAGGCTCGGTCCCTGTCTCTGTTGGTGTGCCCCAGGGCTCGGTCCCTGTCTCTGTTGGTGTGCCCCAGGCTCGGTCCCTGTCTCTGTTGGTGTGCCCCAGGGCTCGGTCCCTGTCTGTTGGTGTGCCCCAGGCTCGGTCCCTGTCTCTGTTGGTGTGCCCCAGGGCTCGGTCCCTGTCTCTGTTTGTGTGCCCCAGGGCTCGGTCCCTGTCTCTGTTGGTGTGCCCCAGGCTCGGTCCCTGTCTCTGTTGGTGTGCCCCAGGCTCGGTCCCTGTCTCTGTTGGTGTGCCCCAGGGCTCGGTCCCTGTCTCTGTTGGTGTGCCCCAGGCTCGGTCCCTGTCTCTGTTGGTGTGCCCCAGGCTCGGTCCCTGTCTCTGTTGGTGTGCCCCAGGGCTCGGTCCCTGTCTCTGTTGGTGTGCCCCAGGCTCGGTCCCTGTCTCTGTTGGTGTGCCCCAGGCTCGGTCCCTGTCTCTGTTGGTGTGCCCCAGGGCTCGGTCCCTGTCTCTGTTGGTGTGCCCCAGGCTCGGTCCCTGTCTCTGTTGGTGTGCCCCAGGCTAGGTCCCTGTCTCTGTTGGTGTGCCCCAGGGCTCAGTCCCTGTCTCTGTTGGTGTGCCCCAGGGCTCGGTCCCTGTCTCTGTTGGTGTGCCCCAGGGCTCGGTCCCTGTCTCTGTTGGTGTGCCCCAGGCTCGGTCCCTGTCTCTGTTGGTGTGCCCCAGGCTCGGTCCCTGTCTCTGTTGGTGTGCCCCAGGGCTCGGTCCCTGTCTCTGTTGGTGTGCCCCAGGGCTCGGTCCCTGTCTCTGTTGGTGTGCCCCAGGCTCGGTCCCTGTCTCTGTTGGTGTGCCCCAGGGCTCGGTCCCTGTCTCTGTTGGTGTGCCCCAGGCTCAGTCCCTGTCTCTGTTGGTGTGCCCCAGGGCTCAGTCCCTGTCTCTGTTGGTGTGCCCCAGGGCTCAGTCCCTGTCTCTGTTGGTGTGCCCCAGGGCTCGTTCCCTGTCTCTGTTGGTGTGCCCCAGGCTAGGTCCCTGTCTCTGTTGGTGTGCTCCAGGGCTCGGTCCCTGTCTCTGTTGGTGTGCCCCAGGCTCGGTCCCTGTCTCTGTTGGTGTGCCCCAGGCTCGGTCCCTGTCTCTGTTGGTGTGCCCCAGGCTCGGTCCCTGTCTCTGTTGGTGTGCCCCAGGCTCGGTCCCTGTCTCTGTTGGTGTGCCCCAGGCTCGGTCCCTGTCTCTGTTGGTGTGCTCCAGGGCCGGTCCCTGTCTCTGTTGGTGTGCCCCAGGCTCGGTCCCTGTCTCTGTTGGTGTGCCCCAGGGCCGGTCCCTGTCTCTGTTGGTGTGCTCCAGGCTCGGTCCCTGTCTCTGTTGGTGTGCCCCAGGGCTCGGTCCCTGTCTCTATTGGTGTGCCCCAGTGCTCAGTCCCTGTCTCTGTTGGTGTGCCCCAGTGCTCAGTCCCTGTCTCTGTTGGTGTGCCCCAGTGCTCAGTCCCTGTCTCTGTTGGTGTGCCCCAGTGCTCGGTCCCTGTCTCTGTTGGTGTGCCCCAGACTCGGTCCCTGTCTCTGTTTGTGTGCCCCAGTGCTCAGTCCCTGTCTCTGTTGGTGTGCCCCAGTGCTCAGTCCCTGTCTCTGTTGGTGTGCCCCAGTGCTCAGTCCTTGTCTCTTTTGGTGTGCCCCAGTGCTCAGTCCTTGTCTCTTTTGGTGTGCCCCAGTGCTCAGTCCCTGTCTCTGTTGGTGTTCCCCAGTGCTCAGTCCCTGTCTCTGTTGGTGTGCCCCAGGCTCGGTCCCTGTCTCTGTTGGTGTGCCCCAGGGCTCGGTCCCTGTCTGTTGGTGTGCCCCAGGGCTCAGTCCCTGTCTCTGTTGGTGTGCCCCAGGCTCGGTCCCTGTCTCTGTTGGTGTGCCCCAGGCTCGGTCCCTGTCTCTGTTGGTGTGCTCCAGGGCTCGGTCCCTGTCTCTGTTGGTGTGCCCCAGGGCTCGGTCCCTGTCTCTGTTTGTGTGCCCCAGGCTCGGTCCCTGTCTCTGTTGGTGTGCCCAGGGCTCGGTCCCTGTCTCTGTTGGTGTACCCCAGGCTCGGTCCCTGTCTCTGTTGGTGTGCCCCAGACTCGGTCCCTGTCTCTGTTGGTGTGCCCCAGGGCTCAGTCCCTGTCTCTGTTGGTGTGCCCCAGTGCTCAGTCCCTGTCTCTGTTGGTGTGCCCCAGTGCTCAGTCCCTGTCTCTGTTGGTGTGCCCCAGTGCTCAGTCCCTGTCTCTGTTGGTGTGCCCCAGGCTCGGTCCCTGTCTCTGTTGGTGTGCTCCAGGGCTCGGTCCCTGTCTCTGTTGGTGTGCCCCAGGGCTCGGTCCCTGTCTCTGTTTGTGTGCCCCAGGCTCGGTCCCTGTCTCTGTTGGTGTGCCCAGGGCTCGGTCCCTGTCTCTGTTGGTGTACCCCAGGCTCGGTCCCTGTCTCTGTTGGTGTGCCCCAGACTCGGTCCCTGTCTCTGTTTGTGTGCCCCAGGGCTCGGTCCCTGTCTCTGTTGGTGTGCCCCAGGCTCGGTCCCTGTCTCTGTTGGTGTGCTCCAGGCTCGGTCCCTGTCTCTGTTGGTGTGCCCCAGGGCTCGGTCCCTGTCTCTGTTGGTGTGCCCCAGGGCTCGGTCCCTGTCTGTTGGTGTGCCCCAGGCTCGGTCCCTGTCTCTGTTGGTGTGCCCCAGGGCTCGGTCCCTGTCTCTGTTGGTGTGCCCCAGGCTCGGTCCCTGTCTCTGTTGGTGTGCCCCAGGGCTCGGTCCCTGTCTCTGTTGGTGTGCCCCAGGGCTCGGTCCCTGTCTCTGTTGGTGTGCCCCAGGCTCGGTCCCTGTCTCTGTTGGTGTGCCCCAGGGCTCGGTCCCTGTCTCTGTTGGTGTGCCCCAGGCTCGGTCCCTGTCTCTGTTGGTGTGCCCCAGGCTCGGTCCCTGTCTCTGTTGGTGTGCCCCAGGCTCGGTCCCTGTCTCTGTTGGTGTGCCCCAGGCTCGGTCCCTGTCTCTGTTGGTGTGCCCCAGGCTCGGTCCCTGTCTCTGTTGGTGTGCCCCAGGGCTCGTTCCCTGTCTCTGTTGGTGTGCCCCAGGGCTCGTTCCCTGTCTCTGTTTGTGTGCCCCAGGGCTCGGTCCCTGTCTCTGTTGGTGTGCCCCAGGCTCGGTCCAAGGCTCTGTTGGTGTGCCCCAGGCTCGGTCCCTGTCTCTGTTGGTGTGCCCCAGGCTCGGTCCCTGTCTCTGTTGGTGTGCCCCAGGGCTCAGTCCCTGTCTCTGTTGGTGTGCCCCAGGCTCGGTCCAAGGCTCTGTTGGTGTGCCCCAGGGCTCGGTCCCTGTCTCTGTTGGTGTGCCCCAGGGCTCGGTCCCTGTCTCTGTTGGTGTGCCCCAGGGCTCGGTCCCTGTCTCTGTTGGTGTGCCCCAGGGCTCAGTCCCTGTCTCTGTTGGTGTGCCCCAGGGCTCGGTCCCTGTCTCTGTTGGTGTGCCCTAGGCTCAGTCCTTGTCTCGGTTGGTGTGCCCCAGGCTCGGTCCCTGTCTCTGTTGGTGTGCCCCAGGCTCGGTCCCTGTCTCTGTTGGTGTGCCCCAGGCTCAGTCCCTGTCTCTGTTGGTGTGCCCCAGGCTCGTTCCCTGTCTCTGTTGGTGTGTCCCAGTGCTCAGTCCCTGTCTCTGTTGGTGTGCCCCAGTGCTCAGTCCCTGTCTCTGTTGGTGTGCCCCAGTGCTCAGTCCTTGTGCCAGTTCTGTTTGTCTTGTACACGGCACCGCTTGCTGACGTGATTGAAAACCATTCTGTTATCCATCATTCTTTTGCTGATGACACTCAGTTACAAAACTCGGCCGCGCCACAGCATGTTGATGAGTTGATTGAGTCTGTTCAGGGTTGCGTCCAGGACGTAAAGAGCTGGATGGTAAGCAACAAATTAGAGCTAAACGCCGACAAAACAGAAGCTATGCTAGTATGTTCTCCGGGGATGTCCTCCGTCTCCCCCATTCCTGAATCTATTGTGGTTGATAATTGCACCATCAAGTTTTCTAAGTATGTAAAAAACCTAGGTGTCACAACTGATGAATGTTTGACTATGTCCCCTCACATCGTTAACGTGTGTTGCATTGTAAACTTTGAACTCATACGCAACAGCCATTGTTATTATTATTATTATTGTTACTATTTTTACTCCGTAAAGTTGCATCGGTAGAGATCCTGGTCTTCGAAAAACAGCCAAGTGTACATGTTTGTTTTTTCTCCATGGACAGTAGCAGACGATTACGCTAGTACCGACATTTCCGTAACTCGCTCTTTTCAAGTTCAGTGCGTCAGGGGAACCCCTTCAAGAACTATAGTACGTTTTTTCCAGCTTCTAGGGCGGGGATGTAGCTCAGTTGGTAGCGCGCTGGATTTGTATTCAGTTGGCCGCTGTCAGCGTGAGTTCGATCCCAGGTTCGGCGGAAATTTATTTCAGAGTCAAATTTGTGTGCAGACTCTCTTCGGTGTCCGAACTCCCCCCCCGTGTACACTACATTGGGTGTGCACGTTAAAGATCCCACGATTGACAAAAGGGTCTTTCCTGGCAAAAATTGCTTAGGCACAGTTAATAATTGTCTACCTATACCCGTGTGACTTGGAATAATAGGCCGTGAAAGGTAAATATGCGCCGAAATGGCTGCAATTACTGGCCGTATAAAATTTCATCTCACACGGCATCACTGCAGAGCGCCTAGAACTGTACCCACGGAATATGCGCGATATAAGCCTCATTGATTGATTGATTGATTGATTGAATTGATTGATTGAATTGATTGAACAGGACGCAGGAACGCACATTTTGGGGTAGCCCTGGTGTTGTTCCGAATTGAGCTCTGAAGCAGTCTTACTCTATTCAGTGACAGTATTTTGCATCATGTCCTTGCAGAGTCTTCCAATCTGCTCCACGACAATGTCTGTCAATCTTCTACTAATGAATCAAATATGGTCGGAAGGCGACAAGAGAATAGCGACAGCCGATGTCGACTTGTTTACCCTTTTCAACTCTGTGTGCGAAAATCATTCTTCTTCTTCTTCTTCGTTCATGGGCTGAATTAAACTCCCACGTTCACTCATGTTTTTGCACGAGTGGATGTTTACGCGTATGGCCGGTTTTACCCCACCATTGAGGCAGTCATACGACGCTTTTGGGAGTAGCAAAATCTTTCGAATCGAGCTTTCGGAGACGAATCCAGCACCACGTTGGTCACGGGACATTCGTGGTAAAGACTTTGTGCGGCATCAAGCGATTAAAGGAACAGCTTCTTCTTCTTCTTCGTCCATGGGCTGAAACTCCCACGTTCACTCATGTTTTTGCACGAGTGGGTTTTTACGTGTATGACCGTTTTAACCCCCGTCATTCAGGCAGCCATACGCCGCTTTTGTGGAAGAAAGGTACAGCAAGTACTCAACTCACACTGACTCCATGGATAGCGATTTGTGGACACTCGATACGAGATTTCGAGAATCTAGAACATGTCATATTAAAACTCCAACAATCACTTAAACATTGCATAACAAATAAGACAAATATCGGTTCCGGAAACACGAAAGTCTCTTTGTTACTGGGTCCCCAATAGCGCAGCTGTTGTTGGCTTAGCACACTCACAGACACAGACCCCGCTAGCACGTGAGCATCTGATCTGTTCACCAGTTGTCCGGTCAACAGCCAGGGACACAGACCTTGGGTCTCCTCTGGAGGGTATTGTGCAAAGATACTATCACTTTCTCATTGAACCCATGGTGTTTCGAGTGTCTGTTCAGCAACTATTAACACAGACTTTGGATCTCCTCCAGAGAACATTGCGCGAAGATACAATCATTTATATATTGAGTTTTTGTGGGGCCTCGCGGCATCTGTCTGCAACGATATGCTTTGTAGAACTTAACCGTTACAGCTGAACTAACACTAACCTCACAAAAACCCTATTGAGAAGTTGATTATGAGGATGAGACGCTAACGACAGTTGAAAGCTGTTCCACGGTACAACATGTCAAAACTTTGTAGCCTTCACATTTTTTGGGTGACGGTTTGTGCGCCTGCTTTCGTTTCATTTTAAATGAAAAGTCATTTCAGTGCGATTTTTTTTCTGCACGATCCAGACGTTAAAGGCCAACTCCGCCTGGTGAAAACTGTTCGCTTCACCGTCTCAGATCTGATCACGCTTTTATACATTTCGCGCGAAGAAAAGTGATCTCCTTAGTCACATTTTGGTTCTGCGTAGAAAACGTAAGTTGTTTATGAGAAGAAGAAAATCAATAGTTCTCGCACGAAGCTTGAAGAAAGGGAACACTGACGAAGAAACTCATATATCAGTATATTTCTGGAATTAATTCCAAAATCCAGACAGCTATCACAAAAAGAAAACCTAATCCCCTGATACTTGTCAACGCAAACCAGAAATAACCAGACATCTGTAAATACGTACAGAGGGTCAAACAAACAAACAAACAAACAAACAAACAGAGTGAAACCTTTGCACCCCGAATATACAGGGCTGTAAAAACAAACCCGGACGACTGCAATATGTGACCCTCCACCACAAAATGAGTCGCATGTCACCTTGCGCGGTTCTGCGCTAGGCTTAATATAAGTCCGGGGAGTGTCTAGTAACAGTGTGAGGGTCACCTTAGTCACAGGCTTATAACTCAAACAGTTTTCGCTCTTTTCACCACTGGATAGAGCAAAAAAAAAAAACACGTTAGAAAAATATAAAAATATGAAAATCATGCAAAGGTGACATGTGACTCATTCCGTGGTGGAGGGTCACATATGTGACAACAAACAAAGGAACGGACAGAGTGAAAGCTATGCACCCCGATTTGTCCTGCACTTCAGACCAGGTACAAAAACAAACTTGGACGACTACAATACGTGACCAAACACAGACAAATGCGTCGCGCAAACACAAAGTCCCTCTCTGTCTTCACAATTATCTCTGGTTCGTGATACTGGAAGCAGTCACATTTGACAAATGTCCTGTCCGAGTCGCGTGTCGTGCACACACCAAGTCCACTTCGCCGGCCAGCAATTGTCCTATCCTCAAGATGTTGGGCGGACTAAGTAAGACTGATGACATATCGTAACGGCTCTTTGTTTTTGTCTGCACTGAACAGAGGACTGATGTGCACTAGAAAGCTATTAACCGGGTGATACCCAGCCGCGTGGTCAGATTGGTTGAAGTCTGGGTGGCCGAGTGGTAACGCACTTGCGCTCGGAAGCGAGAGGTTGCGAGTTCGACCCTGGGTCAGGGCGTTAGCAATTTTCTCCCCCCTTTCCTAACCTAGGTGGTGGGTTCAAGTGCTAGTCTTTCGGATGAGACGAAAAACCGAGGTCCCTTCGTGTACACTACATTGGGATGTGCACGTTAAAGATCCCACGATTGACAAAAGGGTCTTTCCTGGCAAAATTGTATAGGCCAGGGCCGGACCAAGTTCGTTTGAGGGGGGGGGGGGGGGGTTCCAACTGAAGGCAGGGGTCCAAAGTCCACATTTTTTTTCTCTGAGAGGTACATTGGATGGCCAGGGGGGGGGGGGGGGTTCCGGAACCCCAGGAACCCCCCCCCCCCAGATCCGGCCCTGTAGGCATAGATTAAAAGTGTCCACCAAAATACCCGTGTGACTTGGAATAATAGGCCGTGAAAAGTAGGATATGCGCCGAAATGGCTGCGATCTGCTGGCCGATGTGAATCCGTGATGTATTGTGTAAAAAAAATGCCAGCTCACACGGCATAAATAAATCCCTGCGCCTTGAATATGTGCGCGATATAAATTGCATGAAATAAAAAAATAAATAAAAATAAATAAATCCCTGCGCTTAGAACTGTACCCACGGAATACGCGCGATATAAGCCTCATATTGATTGATTGATTGAAGTCACAAATAAACCTCAATTTCAACCAATCGGACCCACAGCTGGCTTACATCCGGTTAGTAACTTCTTCCGGCACGTCAGTCCTGGTACTTAGAGTGACTCGATTCGTCTGGTTTGAACTGGACTGAACACACTCTCGCTATTTCGTCCGATTCAAACTGAGCTGATCAATCTTTCTTCGTAACTGCCCGGTTTGGCGGAGTCGAACTAAACACAACACTTTCACAACTTAACTGGTCGATTCCGATTCTTTGGATTGCTTGCGAAAGCCGCAAAGTTGAGTAGTTGTGTGCGTTTTACTTATTGCTGCCTAATTGCACAGATTAGCCCGATTTAAAAAAAAAGTTTGGTTGGCACTCTGTATAGTGGTTCGCACTGTACTCCACTGCTATTTAGTGGCCCAATCTGTCTGAATCTTTGGAGCTGTTTTAGAAAGTCTCAAATGCTGGTACTTGTACGAGTTTTGTTCTTGGTGGATGCTGCGTACAGATGAAGATTGGCCTCGTTGCTAAAAGGTTGACAGTTTTGTCTGATTTCTCTGTCTGACGGCGTGAGTAAAGTCCCAGTAAGGTCATATATTGTACTACGTTGCAAGCCCCTGGAGCAAATTTTTGATTAGTGCTTTTGTGAACAAGAAACAATTGACAAGTGGCTCTATCACATCTCCCCCCTTTCCCCGTCGCAATATAACCCTTCGTGGTTGAAAACGACGTTAAACACCAAATAAAGAAAGAAAGTGAGTAAAGTGCTACAGGCAGAACAAAAACTATTATGGACTCGAAGTTGCGATCCGCTGAAAAAAACTCTTTCTGACGTTGAGGTTAACCCTCTTTCTAAACCCTTTTCGGCAAAAAGTGTGAGGCAAATTAGCAGTTTGACTGAAATTCACATTCCAAGTCACGTCCAAACGTAGTAAAGAATTTACAATTTGCAAACATCAGCGCAAATCCACAATGCAAGCTGGCCCTTTCGCGTTGTTGTATTTTGCTTGATCACACATTTTCCCCGCGGCTTGGTACACATGTATTCAAGTTTTCTGCTAAAAACGTTAAGTGTCAACCAAACGTGTCACAATTTGATTCCACATTTTCAACTCACGTTTACAAAGTTGTTCGTCTTTTTTTTCTCGACTGTTTGCAATCAGAACGACTCCACTTTGTAACACTTTAACTCAGTGCATCGAAACTTCTTCTGAGCCTTTTACAGAGGACGTTCACAGAGAGCAGTTAAGCTTCTCCTATTTCTGTCGTTAGTGTCCACCAACTCACTCGACACGCTGTGATCCGGAATCTAACTGTTCACATGTTGTTACTGTTTAAAACGTGTATACGTTACAGTAAATTCATCAAACCAGTAAATTTGTAAATTTACTGACATTTTCAGTAAATTTGTAAATTTCCTGGGTGTCAAACTCAGTAAATTTGTAAATTTCCTGAATTTTTCAGTAAATTGGTAAATTTACGGAGTGAATTTACAAATTGACTGGTTTGATGAATTTACTGTAACATATACAAGAAAATTAATAAAAAAAACACACGCTTAAACCAACTGTTCACAGAATGAATCCATTACATTGAACACTGAACAAAGCTGTTACTCTACGCAGTTGTTCATTGCCTACGTGCAATAGACCCGTTCACACTTTAGACTTTAACGTTGAGCACAGTCTGACCTCATACGCTGAGATTGTCCACAAACTTGTAGACGCTTTGAGTCTATCTGTTTACTCAAAAACACAAGATGTGTATTCCTCGTTCGAAGTTGTTCACTGTTTGATTCACACTCGAGTTCATTCTTCGATACTGTTCAAAGTCTTCTGAACAACGACAGAAAAGAGTGGTAGACACGGGTTGCTATGAACAGTCACACAGGTAGCTATGAACAGTCACACAGGTAGCTATGAACAGTCACACAGGTACAATGAACAAAGAACAGAGAAAATGAACAAAAAGTGTATTTAATAACCGGCGGAATTTTACATAGGTTATATAGTGGTAAATCCGGACCGGACCAGACTGTATTTTAAAAAACGGCTGTTTTTATTAACCGCGTTTTTTATAAGCGGCGACCACTGTAGCTATGAACAGTCACACAGGTAGCAAGCTATGAACAGTCACACAGGTAGCTATGAACAGCCACACAGGCAGCTATGAACAGTCACACAGGTAGCTATGAACAGCCACACAGGTAGCTATGGACATTAACACAGGTAGCTATGAACATTAACACGAACTCCAATGAACAGATATAGCAGGGATCAGATCAGCGAAGACACATCCACATCACCTCAGCAACGACACATCCACATCACCTCAGCAACGACACATCCACATCACCTCAGCAACGGACTGTTCTAAACAGTCATAACGAACTCGGCAAATACTTGTCAACAACGGGCACTGCAACCCGTAGTCCCTATCCA
>NC_090259.1:8906277-8938777 GCF_037325665.1 Littorina saxatilis
ACCTTCAAAAGAAAAGAGTTGCTTTAGTTTGTCTTGTCTTTCATTTTCTTAACTAATTTTCCCGAATATTCCTCTTTATCCTACCCTCACCCCAACCACCGCCTCCCCCTCCCCCCCCCCCCTCATTCTCTTTCACGCATTTGCCTGCAGACAATTAGACTATCCAGCCGGACACAGAAAGCCAGTGGCAAGGAGTCGTTAAGAGGAGGAAGGTCTTCCCATAGAAAGCCTGGTACACGGTCTGCTACCGACGTTTGCCCATAGTCTAGCTGCCTCCAGGCTTCACAAGACTTACGTCCGTCAGTAACGCACTGTATCCTGAAACCAAACCCGTTAAAGATACAATATCCACTTATGTACACGTTAGCCAACATTTGGTCTTGCGGCCAAACCCCTAAAAGCTACAATATCCACTTCCTTACGCGTTGGTCAACATTTGGTCTTGCGGCCAAACCCCTTAAAGCTACAATATCCACTTCCTTACGCGTTGGCCGTAAAGCTACAATATCCACTTCCTTACGCGTTGGCCGTACACTGTATTTTGCGGCCAAACGCCTTAAAGCTACAATATCCACTTCCTTACGCGTTGGCCGTACACTGTATTTTGCGGCCAAACGCATTAAAGCTACAATATCCCCTAGATGTACGTATTGGCCGCAAGCCTTTTATTTCCAGAATACTTTCCTACATGGGATAACCTCCTTCCCTACTTTCTGCGTACATAATCATCTCCATCGCAACAGATCTGTCTATGCTTTTGCATTGCACAAGTACATCATTCTATTTAAAATGTACAAACAGCCGAAACAGATAGACTGTCAACGTTTCACAATCAAGACTAAAAAAACAACAACAAGAAAGGTAAGTTTGTGGAACGTTCAAGCACAGACAGAACGAGAAATTCACACTGTAAAGCACCCTCGCGTGTTGGCCAAGAAACAGCTGGAGGCGGGACACAGGTGCAGAACTGAAGAGGCAAGGCAACAGCTGGGCAGAAGCGGAAAGAACAGCCCAGAACAGGGTGCGATGGAGAAACGTCGTCAATGGCCAATGCTCCGCTGGGGGCAAAGGGCCTAAGTAAGTATGTACCCTCGCTTGTTATTTGATTCTAAATTTCACTACCACCTTACCCTTACGTAAACTTTAGCCAACAGCTTTCTTCCCCAAACACTCTTTTACGGTAGTTAAATCCTTCGTGCAGACTCTGGTCGGTGTCCGATTATTCCCGTGTGCATGCGTGCGCACGAAAAAGATCCCAAGATCACAGCGAAAGTCCCAAGGCTTAGAAAACACAGAACATATACAGCGCCATACACATACTTTATAGAAGCTCGCTTTCCCCGAGGAGAAACCAGCCCGAATTTCCTCGAAGATTACCGCACAGGGGTTTATGACATTACCGCACCTTAGTTGCCGAAAATACCCTCTAATTACGCCAACACGCTTAAGTAGTCAATAAGAGCCGTCTGATGAGACTGGCCACAGTCTGTTAGCCGTAACGAGTCTGGAAGAATACCCTGAATACCCTTCCCCTGGTGGCCAAAAATTGAATGAAACGGTTGCCTAACGGTTCCGGTTTGTTCGCTGCGGAAGAAAATATAGTGCATAATTATTGTTGGTAGTGCGCCATGGTAGTTCCCAAATTAGATTTTGTTTGAGTAATTCGCAGCGGTGGATATAGCTCTGTGCTTGCAAAAGCAGCATCCTGAACTCAGGTCAAACTGAGTTCGGCTCATTCTCTCCCTGGCAGGATGCCTTCAGTTTCCTTTTCTGGCAAGGAAACCGATTTGTTTGCATATTTAGAGCTTTTTGTAATGTATTATTGATATAAGCAGATTCGCGATCGTCGATAATGATTTTTCATGGTGTTTTGTAATTTTTAAATTACAAAGGAATTGATATGTAAGACAGTTTCAAGCGAGCTATTTTTCGCGGCTGTATTTACTGTGCAAACAACTCTAAATATGGCAAAAGTGTCACGTGATAATCAACCGTTTGGTTTCGGCGCTCACTGGAGCAGACGATCTTTTTCTGTAACCAGTTGACAGTGATGAAACCATATATTACGGTCTCCTTCCGGCAGCAGTCCCAAAATTTTGACTTGTTTTGACCTTAGAACGATGTCTTTATCATAACTGTGAAGAACAGAACGGAGATCACTGTTGAAGTCGGCCAATCTGCAATCATTTTCGTCTCGCGAACACTGATCCCAATTTTAGATCAGTGCTCGCGAAAAACATATGGGAGATAACTCTGTATTCTTATTTTGATAGATTCGCGCAGGACCGTAGCGTCCAGTCAAAGAGACAACTGGCAATAGCCGTGGAGCGATGCTTATCAGAATGGCAAAAGCAGGCAATGTAGTCTTCAATAAACGCTTAAGATAAAGTAGTGCACGGGGACGGGCGCAGTGGCGCGGTGGTAAGACGTCGGCCTCCTAATCGGGAGGTCGTGAGTTCGAATCCCGGTCGCTGCCGCCTGGTGGGTTAAGAGTGGAGATTTTTCCGATCTCCCAGGTCAACTTATGTGCGGACCTGCTAGTGACTTAACCCCCTTCGTGTGTACACGCAAGCACAAGACCAAGTGCGCACGGAAAAGATCCTGTAATCCATGTCAGAGTTCGGTGGGTTATAGAAACACGAAAATACCCAGCATGCTTCCTCCGAAAGCGGCGTATGGCTGCCTAAATGGCGGGGTAAAAACGGTCATACACGTAAAATTCCACTCGTGCAAAAACACGAGTGTACGAGGGAGTTTCAGCCCACGAACGCAGAAGAAGAAGAAGTAGTGCACGGTAATTACCTGGTCATTTCAAATATTAGTACGCTAGTGACTGATGACTCAAGCCTACAGCGCGAAATAAATCACTTAGCGATCGCGACATTCGTCGAAAAAGTCTCTTAGATTGCTATTCAAGAACTAAACATTATAAAATCAGAAGAAATTGGTTTGTTCTCAGTTTGGTGGCGGGGGGAGGGGGGAGGGGGGAGAGGGGGGGGGTGAGCTAATAACTTACCATTCTTTCTTGGAGTGATTAGGTTGTTAGAGTCTTCAGTGGGTCTCTAGAAAGGATGTCAAGTGCAAGTGCTCTCGAACGACAATCAATGATTGAACCACACAACATCTTCTGCAAAAAGGCCGTTCAATCTTTTTCTGTGTGCCTCATCAGGTCAGCATAACAATTGTCTTCTTCTTCTGCGTTCGTGGGCTGAAACTCCTAAGTACACTCGTGTTTTTGCACTAGTAGATTTTTACGTGTATGACCGTTTTTTACCCCGCCATTTAGGCAGCCAAACGCCGCTTTCGGAGGACAGCATAACAATACCTCGTTTAGGAATGAGAGCAACGGGGACACAACTTGGAACGGAAGAAAAATGCAAGTGCAACAACACTTAATTTCGAGCCATAAGATATCACCTTTGCCACCCATTTTAACATGAATGAAAGTTTAATAAACCTCTTTTACTTTTGTTTGATAACAGAGGAAGAACGCTAATGTTCCCTCTCTGCGTTTACCAGCAAACATTTTATTTTGAGTCAAAAAGGCCAAGTGGCAAAGGACGTAGGGCTTGCGTGTGGAAGGTTCGGGGTTCGAAACACAGCAGTGTCAGCTGAACAGTGTTCTGATTTCCATGAGAGAGAGAGAGAGAGAGAGAGAGAGAGAGAGAGAGAGAGAGAGAGAGAGAGAGAGAGAGAGAGAGAGAGAGAGAGAGAGAGAGAGAGAGAGAGAGAGAGAGAGAGAGAGAGGGAGAAAGAAAGAGAGAGAGAGAGAGAGAGAGAGAGAGAGAGAGAGAGAGAAAGAGAGAGAGCGAGAGAGCGTGACAAAGACAGAGAGAAAGAGACAAAGAGATAGAGACTGACATAAAGTGATAGAGACAAAGACAGACAGACAGACAGACAGACAGACAGACAGACAGACACACACACACACACACACACACAGACCGAGACTCAGAGAGAGAAAAACGTTGTGCAGAAGAGATAAGGGGAACTGGCAGACAGACAGACAGACAGACAGAGAGACAGACATACAGACAGACAGACAGACAGACAAACAGGCAGACAGACAGACAGACAGACAGACAGACAGACAGACAGACAGAAACAGAAAAAGAGACAGACAGACAGAAACAAAAAGAAAGACAGAGACACGCGTGTTCAGAAGACGTTGACCATTTAGCCCTGTTGGCCGTTTGTCACATAACTAAATTCTGTGTCAGACATCAGTTTCCGCCGCTGACGAGATCTCGCGTGGGACAGCAATAACATTGACTCCAACGACAAGCAATGACACGTGCGACAAAGGGGAACCACTCCTGAATTCTGCATAAAAGTATCTCCCCTCTTTTTTGTGAACTCTTCCACTTCTGAGGAGAATTTAATCTCTGGATTGCGAAAAGTGCACTTTTATTATCTTTTTGGGTGGAAAGGAAGATTTGATGTTGCTTAAGCTAGAAAAATCATGATATATCGAGCTGAACACTTTAGTGATTGGCCACAGCTGAACGCGACAGATGAGATAAAATCAGCCTTTAAAACGTAACATTCTGGACATGAAGTGCAAATTAGCAACAGCGCTCTGCCCAATTCACACACAAAAAGTTCAACTCACAAAGACTCCATTTTTTACCCGGACGGATCATCGCATCTGACAGCCGTTCATTTTCAAAGCTGCAATGTCGTGTTCAATTTTGTCAAAGCTTCATTAATGTGTCATTGATATCCCGTATTCTTTCAAGTTCAAAATGTCAGACAGCGGATCTTTAAAGATTGTGTCGAGAAAGACGCTTTTACAAGACTGCATCGGTGTTGGAGTTTAAGAAAAGCTCATGAAAGCGAGAACAAATGGAGTGAGACAATCTTCCCTTTTTCCGTTCATGGGCTGAAACTCCTGCTATACGTTCACTCATGTTTTTGCACGAGTGGGATCTTACGTGTATTACCGTTTTTACTATAATGAATCATACCACTGAACTACGTGTATTACCGTTTTTACTATAATGAATCATACCACTGAACTACGTGTTACAATGCGAACATGTAAATTCAGATGCCGTAAAAACAGAATCACTTTAAACAAGAAGAGCAAACGCTCGATCGAGTCACTTTCGCAGTTCTGAATATTATATGAGGCATCAGATGGACAGGAAGAAATTGCTATTCACAACACAATGAGTCACGTTCACATAAAATTTGAGCCCGGTCACTTTTATAGTTTCCGAGAAAAGCCCAACGTTAAGTTGTGTGTTGCCGAACAGAAAAGGCTAGTTATCTCCCTTGTTTTTCTGATAACGTTCGTAAAAGGCTACAGATGTAAATACTTTGATGTAAAGAATAATCCTACAAAGTTTCAATCACATCCGATGAACTTTGTCAAAGATATAAAATGTCTAATTTTTCCTTTGACGCTGACCTGTGACCTTGAAAAAGGTCAAAGGTCAACGAAACCATCGTTAAAGTGTAGAGGTCATTGGAGGTCACGACTAAACAAAATATGAGCCCGATCGCTTTGATAGTTTCCGAGAAAAGTCCAACGTTAAGGTGGTGTCTACGGACGGCCGGCCGGACGGCCGGCCGGCCGGACAGACTAACACTGACCGATTACATAGAGTCACTTTTTCTCAAGTGACTCAAAAACGTACCGAACCACGACTTTGAGAAACTGTTAAACAAAATCGTATTCCGATACCTTTAGAACACTAAGAACTACGAGTACATCAAAACACGAACGCTGTTTTAAACGAAAGAACACAAGAAGGCATTCAAAAACAAAATCTACCTTGAAGGAATTGAAGGAGAAACCACTGAATAACATCCTTGGGGAGGAAAACATTTGAAACATTCAAACGATCAACGTTTCCCATTTTTTTCTCCACAGAAACTTGACTACAATCGAAGCCATGAATAAAGGTGTCTAGCGAGACCTTAGAAACAGTAATATTACAAACAATACAAAAGCCAAAAGGTTCTGAGAAAGAGCACACTAGCCAACAAGTACACCGAAGAATCCATCACCAAGACAATAATATAAAATGTGAACAGACCTTAAACACACCCATCATGGCCCAGAGCGGACCTAAGGAGGATGTTGACAAAACGATTCCCGAAAAAGGACCCAGGGAAGCCGGCAAATTGTCAGAGCCGTCAGGATAAAAGACCCGGACGCCTTAGAAAGGCACAGGCTTTAACGATTGCTGATGATTTTTTTTCTGGCACAATTCTTTCATGTTCTGGTCCCTCCCTCCCTTTAGCGCCTCACAACCAAACTCATCCCCCCCCCCCCACCTCTTTCCCGAAGAACTAATTTTCAATCCACTCCCATACTGTCCTCTCGCCCCCTCCCCTCGAACTGTCCCCACTAGTACCCCCTCCCCTCCCCCCATATTCAGCTCCTTTGCTCCCTTCTAATCCCACTCCCCCGCCTCTTCTTCGTGTCTCTCGGAGTCTCCGCCTCCCCCTTCAAAGCCTCCTTTCCCTTTACCCCGATACTCTCTCCCCCCCCCCCTTCCCTCGCTCACGATTCTCTTTCCCATTCAAAGCCCCCCTTTCCCTTTCCCTCTATCCCGATGCTCTTCAAGTCACCCCCTCTCTCTTCCCATCTTGTCGTATCAACAAGTCATGTCCCAAATAGTCACTAGTACATGTACTCGGGACAGAAATATAAATTTAACAGAAGCAATCAAAGCACTCAGTTCCTTTTCCCCTCTCAATCAATCAATCAATATGAGGCTTATATCGCGCGTATTCCGTGGGTACAGTTCTAAGCGCAGGGATTTATTTATTTTTTATTTTTATTTTTATTTTATGCAATTTATATCGCGCACATATTCAAGGCGCAGGGATTTATTTATGCCGTGTGAGATGGAATTGTTTTACACAATACATCACGTATTCACATCGGCCAGCAGATCGCAGCCATTTCGGCGCATATCCTACTTTTCACGGCCTATTATTCCAAGTCACACGGGTATTTTGGTGGACATTTTTTATCTATGCCTATACAATTTTGCCAGGAAAGACCCTTTAGTCAATCGTGGGATCTTTAACGTGCACACCCCAATGTAGTGTACACGAAGGGACCTCGGTTTTTCGTCTCATCCGAAAGACCTCTCCCCATTCTCTTCCTTCAAAGAACCCCTCCCCCTTCCTTGTCTCTCGATTCCCTTATTGGCAGGAAGCGTCCCGCCATCGGTTCCAGAATGAAATGGTCCCGGAGAGGACACTCCAAGTTGTTTTCGTGCGATCGTTTTGCTTGGGATGAGAGGTTTGCTCTTGTGGACAATTGCTACAGAAGAACACTTTATCGGGCTACTTCTTGTGGGTGGAGAGAAGCGGGCCGCTTTATTTGGCTACTTGTTGTGAAGCAGCTTATTGAGCTTTTGTGTTGGGAGTTAATTGTCTTGTCTGGTGATTGCTGTGGATTGTTGGGGTGTGGGTGATAATGATGTTGGGTATTGTTGTGGTGTATGGGGGAGGCGTTGGTTGAGGCAACTGTGGTAATGATGATGATGATGCTATTTGGGATGCGTCTGATGACAATGATTTATGTAACTATTGCAAGGTCAACGGCGAGAAAGTTGTGGCGAAGATGGTGGTGATGATGATGACGACGATGATGATGATGATGATGATGATGATGATGATGATGATGATGATGACGAAGACGACGACGATGATGATGAAGACGACGAGGACGACGATGATGATGACAACAAAGACGGCGTTGGTGGTCCTAGTCGTAATGTTATGGGAATGAAATAAGAATGTAGCAGCAACTGAAGAAGGCACACTTTTGAAGAGATTTAAAGCAGCGTTTTGACGCTAAAATCCCCTTTAAATCGATATCATATTAAGGTACATTCTGTCGTCTGAATAAAACTCAAAGTCTACACTCAAACGCAGAAGGACTATACAAAAACCAACCACAGGAAGAGCGCTATGCGTGTTCATGGGTGCTACAAAGGACTTTTCAAATACCCTGCCTCCACCAGTCTTTCCCGTCTGCGTACTTTCAGAATCCATTAACAGTATATTCCACCGTCTACTGCATTCTTCAAGCTTTAGTGCTTCCATTAAAAAAACTTCAAAACAAATCTAAAGGCGCTGAGAGTTAATGTCTTGAGACGGGGTTGAGTTGTGCTTCTAAGTGAAGATTTGTGATCTAGGGCTAGAACATGAAAATGAATACAATAGATTTAGGCAGACGCAAGGAAAGGCTAAAGGGTTGAAAGCCATACCTACCCACCTACCTATCTGCCTAACGACCTACCTACCTTCCTACCTACCTAGCTATCTGCCAATTGACCACGTCACCTACCTACCTTCCTACTTATACCTACGATATCTACTTTACGACCTACACGTAACGTACCTCTTTTCATGTATTTAAACGCAGAGTTAGTCAGCAAAGAGAGTGTACGGCTAGACAACCAGACAGCACTAACAAATTCCTCTCTCTCTTTGTTCCTCTCACCCTCCAAACTACACACACTCTCTCTCGCGGGGGGGGGGGGGGGGGGGGATAAGGGGGAGATCAAATCAAATCAAATCACATCAAATGTTATTTTATGAGGGTTGTGAGATAGAGAGAGAGAGAGAGAGAGAGAGCCACACACACACACACACACTTCACCCACCAACCCACCCATCCCCTATCCCACCCCCAACCCCCACACCCGCACACCCACCCACACAAAGGTATCAATATCGATGTCCAGAGCCAGAGCACAACCGTTGTTCACCGCTCATTTCACACGGTCGTAACGCGGCGGCAAGATCAAAGAGTCGACTTCACAGGGAAAAAGCCGTCCCGAACAGGAAACGTGGAAATGACAGGAACCAGCGACCTAGCGTCTGTCTGGTCCAGGGCTCTTCAGTCGATTCCAGAAACATTAACCAGCGATGAACTCTGGTCTTGAAAATAAAATCTTTCCGCTGTGCTGACTTCCACAAAATCTGCTCAGGCTGGGTCTGGTTCTATAGTTCACGTTGCACTTTGTTCCATAGAACTTATTCGAGGTATCTTTGGTCAGAGAACATTAGTGTAATCACACTCTAGTCTTGGAAATAACATCTTCCACTGACTTTCACAAAATGCGCCCAGGCTGGGTTTGGTTGAAGGTCGGTGTTCACGTTTTAATTACACCCCCGGTATAGGGGTGTGTATAGGATTCGGTCCATGTGTTTGTTTGTTTGTTTGTGTGTTTGTGTTCGCATATAGATCTCAAGAATGAACGGACCGATCGTCACCAAACTTGGTGAACAGGTTCTATACATTCCTGAGACGGTCCTTACAAAAATTGGGACCAGTCAAACACACGGTTAGGGAGTTATTGGTGGATTAAAATTATACAAGGACTTATAGAGGGACATATTAATGGTCAAAGGGAAATAACCATTCTCACTGCCACCAACTGAGAAGGTTATTTCCCTTTGACGGGGGTGTTTTTCCTACCTCGGAGGAATTTCTTGTTTTGCATGACAATGATATCGAGGTATCTTTGGCCAGAGAACATTAGTGTAATCACACTCTAGTCATGAAAATAAGATCTTTCCGCTCTGCTGATTTTCTCTAAATTCCCGAAGGCTGGGTCTGATTCTAGTTAACGTTGCAATTTGTTCATGAAGCTTATTGAAGGTATTTTTGGTCGCAGAAACATTTGTGAAATTGAACTCTGGCCTTGAAAATAAAATCTTTCCGCTGTGCTGACTTTCACAAAATGCGCCCAGGCAGCATGGGTTTGGTTGGAGGACGGTGTTGACGTTTTAGTCTGTTCCATGACAATTCAGGGTGGGCCATAAAAAGTGTCCACATTTAATTTGTTAATAGTTTTCCTGTAAAGTGATATTTTCTTTTCTGTTTCAGATAGAATTTGAGACAAGCATCTTAGAATTCTTTTAAAGCCTGAATGGATCGCATTCCAGTACAGGAAAGGACCAAACTCGTTGAACTTTACTTTGCTACCAATTCTGTGGTTCTCGCCCAGCGCGCTTTTCGGAGAGAGTTCCCTGGCACACACTGTCCATGTGCGAGAACTGTGAAGCGCCTCGTGGATAAATTCAGGAACACTGGTAGTCTCGCAGATAACAATAAAGGACATAGTGGTCGACCATTTTCTGCTAGAAGTCCAGCTAACATTGAAGCAGTAAGGGACCGTTTGCAGGAATCCCCACGAAAATCAACAAGGCTGCTGTCACAGGAAGTCGGTATCTCGAGGACATCTGTACGAAGGATCATACACAAAGACTTAGGATTGTTTCCGTACAAGATACAAATTCTCCAACAACAAAGTGATGCAAACAAAAGAGAAAGGTTAGAATTCAGTCAAAGCATTTCTGAAAGAATTGAAAACAACCCAGGAGTTCTCGACCTCATTTTCTTCAGCGATGAAGCCCATTTTCATTTGAGTGGACATGCTTCAATGTTAGCTGGACTTCTAGCAGAAAATGGTCGACCACTATGTCCTTTATTGTTATCTGCGAGACTACCAGTGTTCCTGAATTTATCCACGAGGCGCTTCACAGTTCTCGCACATGGACAGTGTGTGCCAGGGAACTCTCTCCGAAAAGCGCGCTGGGCGAGAACCACAGAATTGGTAGCAAAGTAAAGTTCAACGATTTTGGTCCTTTCCTGTACTGGAATGCGATCCATTCAGGCTTTAAAAGAATTCTAAGATGCTTGTCTCAAATTCTATCTGAAACAGAAAAGAAAATATCACTTTACAGGAAAACTATTAACAAATTAAATGTGGACACTTTTTATGGCCCACCCTGTATATCGGCTATCTTTGGTTAGAGAAACGTTAACTAGTGTAATTTCCCCCTGGACTTAGAAATGAAATCTTTCAGCTTTACGTGGTTTGTTTTTAAATCCCTCAGGCTAGGTCTGATTGTAGTTCACGTCGCACGTTGTATTCAAGGTAACGTCGGTGTCAGAAACCTAACTGAAATTGAAATCCGGCCTTGAACATAAAATCGTTCCTCTGTGCTGAGTTTCACATCATCCTTGGCCTGGTTGTGGAACACTTCCTATTCTGTTATATCAAAAAGACTTTCAGCATTCCAGAACCATCGAAAGCAGAAAAAGAAGAAGCTTTGCAGAACCAAGACTTGAAAACGGGACAGGGAACAGATGGGAATTCAAAAGACATAATTTGTATATTGTGCTTTAACAAAGGTGTACCTGCTTCCAAGAATATTTAACCAAGCTGCTCTCGATTCTAGAAACACAAGCAACAGTAGAACATGCCCTTGGGGAAGATAACACCTCTTAACGGGGCGCTTGTTTTCACAAAATTGACCATGGTCAGAGCTGGTTGTAGACTTAAATAGAATTTTAGAAACATTAGCAAACGATGAACTCTGTTCTTGAAGAAAAAAAGCGAGACAAAAAAAAGCAGAAACAGACAGATTTAACAGAGTTGTATTTCAACATGTCTGTTATCAAAAATGTGCATATGATATCAGCAATAATTACTCATATTCTTCTCACACAGCTTGCAGGCACTGACTTATAAAATAAAGCAAGGCGAACAACATCATCATTCAGGCAAGATACGGGCCACGTCACGCACACCTACACAGAGCGTAATGAAAATGTAGAGTACATCAATAACGTTGATGTCTGAAGCGACCTGGAAGGGCCAGACTGGAGAAATTGACCTCACCGGTGCTTAGCGTTCCAGGCCAGTCGCTGTCATTTATAGGGTCTCCTTCGTCATGTTTGCAGATCATCGAGTACTAACTGAACAACTTATTCGCTTAGGAATTCACTCGCTCATCAGGGCTCCCCACGGATGCCCCTCCTAGTGCGTCCCAGGACCCCCACTTTTAAATTTTAGAGGGTGCATGGACCCCCACTGCAGTATTTTAGAGGGTCCCACGGGTCCAACAGCCGAAAAGTCCCAGTGTACTTATAAAACATTGTGGTCACGTATAGTGTACTGCGAAGTGTCGATTGCAGTCTGAAAATGGTATCTACGGTACGCACGATAAAGGAAATTAAGTGCGTCCTAGGACCCGCTCTTTTCAAATCTAGTGCGTCCATGTATTTCTAGTGTTTTCGGCGTCTAGTGCGTATAGGACGCAGGGACGCGCGCTATGGGGAGCCTCGCTCATGAACTCATGCCATCACTTGCTTATTCACCCACTCGTTGAAACGCCAACCCAACCTCGCTAAAACAGTTCATCTCACCCTTTGAGGTCTGCTCAGGCTTCAACATGGAATAAGATCATCCCTCCACTTGGTCACATGCCAAAAAAAGAGCGAGCGAGCGAGCGTACGAACAAACGAACGGTGTGTTTATGGCAAGAAAAGGTCAACAGTAAAGTAACTCAGTACGTATAAAACCCCACCCTCACTTACTCACACCAGACTTCAAACTACTTTACTAGACCTGAGCTAATACATATACGATCGAGAAACACACAGCGCCAGACCCTTTCAGTATAAAAAGTGACAGGAGCAGACGACTTGTCTCCCTTCCCTGGGCCTGACGATGTCTTTATTCCCCGTGATGAAGCCAGGCTCGGGTGTCTGGGGAGGTTGTGGGGGTGAATTGGGTCCAGCGGTTAAGGTGATGGAGTCTATTCGGCACTGCTATTAACTGGGTGCGAACCCATTTAAAGGAAAGTCACCCCAAAAGAATGTTTATTTAAATGTCTCGGGTCATCCATCAAAAGAGGGCCTCCGACGTTGGAGACTCAGGCCGATTTCATTGTTCACATTGATTTCAATAATGAACGTAATCACGGATAGACATGTGTACTGGTCCGAATTTTCATACCGGTTTAAGTACCGGTATTTTGTACAGGTATACCAAACTTTGAGCTTGAAAATCTGGTTAGGTACGTAGCTTTCATTAATGAACTCAACCCGTATAAAGCATCAGACAGTTACTTCATGATTTTCTTCAGAACTGGGAGGTGAATTCGTGTTATCTGCCTTCAGTGGTGATCTTTGAAATGTCAAAATGCTTCCAACAGTGGAAAGACACGTTCAGACTCGATGCCATTATATTATTCGAGAGTTTCCGTTCAACTCTACGGAAATGCACGAAAAATACCGGCTTATACCAGTACGGTTTACACGAACCGATATAACGTACAATGTCAAAGCCTGCACATATCTGTGCTGATTCATCAGATTATTTTCACGGGAAGGGTGGTTTCGTTAAAGGTCCAATTCGTAGGATCGCGCTTCCTTAAAGGCATAGAAAGCTGATGAATATACACGCTAATTGCTTTACCCAGAGCTGGAGACAGACTAAATTAAGTTCCCTGCAAAATATTGTGGTCTAGGAGCCCTTAAATGTTGAGATATTTGAATTTTTATTTTGATCTAGATGGTCCTATTTATAGATTTGGCAACACATGTAACGTTGATGCAAGGGAGCTAACACCGCGGCTTTGTTGACATCCTCACTTTTTCAGAGGCTAGAACAAGCTGTAATGCATGTATTATGGTCCGCGCATGGTGACATATCGTCATTATATGGTCTTATGGTGCGTTTGACATCGATTGTGGGCAAACTACACTTTGTAAACACGGGAGTGCGTTAGTATGCCTTTAATGGGTGGATGCAGCTAGACTAGTTTCGACACGCGAACGTAATTAGTGTCTGCACTAAAGGACAAATAATGTCTCATATATATAACTCATGTATTTTTTTTTATCTCACATGGAGAAATTGCAGTGGTGGTGCATGTAACAGACAGACAGACGAAACAAGTATACAAGTATTCGTTCTCTCTGTTCCTAGTTTGTACGGGAAAGGACGGTGCCTTTAAAGTGATGGGGATTATTCGCTCAGCCCTTCCATTGACTGGGGTGGGGACCTACTTAACTGGTCATCTCCGTGTTGCTTTCCGCCCTTATTTTGTATGTAAATGTTGCGCCCCCTTCCCTTCGTGGCTGCTGCCTCGAGGTGCTGCCTTCTGGATTGGTCAGTCTGTTTGTGTGTGTAGGAGTGATTGACCGAACTAGTCGGCATTGAACGCTTGGTAGGTTTGGTCGAGAAGAGACGAGGGTCAGGGGAGGGAGGGTGGGGTGGGGGTGGGGGGTGGGGGGGGGGGGTATGGGGGTAGCAGGGGCAAGAGAGGAGATTGCGTTCCATTGGGAAGAGAACGAAGAAGGAAAATAGAGTGAATGGGCGGGGATATAGCTCAGTTGGTAGCGCGCTGGATTTGTATTCAGTTGGCCGCTGTCAGCGTGAGTTCGATCCCAGGTTCGGCGGAAATTTATTTCACAGAGTCAACTTTGTGTGCAGACTCTCTTCGGTGTCCGAACCTCCCCCCGTGTACACCACATTGGGTGTGCACGTTAAAGATCCCACGATTGACAAAAAGGGTCTTTCCTGGCAAAATTGCTTAGGCACAGTTAATAATTGTCTACCTATACCCGTGTGACTTGGAATAATAGGCCGCGAAAGGTAAATATGCGCCGAAATGGCTGCAATCTACTGGCCGTATAAAATTTCATCTCACACGGCATCACTGCAGAGCGCCTAGAACTGTACCCACGGAATATGCGCGATGTAAGCCTCATTGATTGATTGATTGATTGATTTCCTGGGTGTTGGCGACGTTTGCTCAGCGACAACACAATCCACAAAGAAGTAGGAGGAGAAGGAGGAAAAGAAGAAAAGACAACCAAAGTAAATACGAAAGAAAGAAGAAACTATAAAGAATAAAGTGGAAAAAAAATAATGGGAGAGACAATAGTGGAAAGAAAAAAATAATACAAAAAAGCAAGACAAAAACGACCTTGGTGAAACCAGACAGGGAAAGAGAAAGAGAAACAGGGGGAAAAAAAGAAAAAAAAAGGGAGCGAAAAGGACAACAGAAGAAGGAAGATGGAAATGTCAAAAACAGATATGGTAGGCCTAAAAATATACCCAACCCAATACCGCCAATATCACCAGCAACAACATCAACACCGACGAATTAAAACAACATGACATGGCTGCTTCTATTATGATAGGCTTCTGATAAGGCTAAATATGAAACCGAGTTCTAAACGAACGCGGTACAAGAAGTGTAACATCAAGAAAGAAGGAATCACACAAAGAAGGAATCACAAAAAGAAAGCGAGTAAAAGAGAGCGAACTGTATGTGAGAAAAAGCCAGGAGTCGGGAGGTCGGGTGTGTAACAAAATTATAACGAAAAAAAACCCACCTCCAAAAAGGACAGAAATAAAATAACGAAAGCAAGAATCGTGCTTACTTCTGAACCTTTTCGTCTTGGTTATAACATCGGTATTTGAATCAAACTGATCCGAAATTCAGATGGGAAGACAAAAATCTTTCCCTTTTATCCTCCCACACTCGCATTAAAGATTTATTCCAAAGAAAAGTTCAAAAACCAAGCGGAGAGACGGAGCACAATGGGTGGCCGGCAAGGGGATATTGAGAGCACGTGCTCACCGCTAACTCGGGACATCCACACAGTGCGGGTCGCCCCCAAGAAGTGTGTCTAAAGAAGTTTAATTTTAGCATTGTTTCCTTCCCTGATGAACCATCTTGTCAATCAATATAGCTGGCTATTTCTGTGTGTGAATGCGTGGATGAGAGAGAGCACCCTCTCTCTGGAAGACCAACCCAAAACAAAACATACACAAAACACACTCGCCCACACACACGCACAGACCCGCACTGACCGATCAACCGTACAATAGTATTGACATGCAGGAAGTCTTCTGACCATCAATTTTTTTTCCAAACGGACAAAGCCAGGGTAGTTTGGACCTTTACATATTTTCAATGCAGGTCAAACTGACCCTTTTCCTAAGAGCCTGGGAAGAACAGTGCGTATCAACCGTATTTCAACCGAGGTTCCAAACTATTTAGAGCCGGGATTGGTTGTGATATAAGTTGTGAGAGCTGGAGATGAAATGCGCAGATAAAAAGCATCAGGTTTTTCGATGTCAGTGTTCTCGATCAAAAAGCATATTTGCATTGCTTGTTCTGTCACCCTCGAAATTTAAAGTTCAATTCAATTCAATGCAATTATAAACTCACAATTATACCTCCACCCCACCTCGCTCTTGCACCCGCCATTTTGTAACGTCTAAACGTGTCTTACATTTCGTTACAGTGAAAGGTCGGGGTGACGAATAATCTTTTTTTCTTCTCTTTTTTTAAAGTAAATAAAAAGAAGATTGTGATCAATTTGATGTAACGAGGTATCAAGGTCACCTATGATCTACTACTTTTTTTTTTAGAGCAGCAGCAAAAATACGCTCAGACTTACTGACACGACCTCAAGACACTTTAGATTATTCGACCCCTAATCCTGAACTTCCGGCCAACTCTGTAACCCTCCTTCCTCCACCGCCCCCCCCCCCCCCCTCCCCCAAGCACTCCGTTAAACGTTTCTCAGGCCATAGATTAATCTTGCAATTAAAAAACCCCACCAGAATAACATTCTTTTCGTGATTTGAAAGGCAAGAGAAGATTTCCCGGAGTTGAAAGGGAAATCACGCAGTAAACACCTGAAGCGATTTTTGTTTCGAATGCACTTTTGACAAGGATGAAGTTACGTTTGTAGATCAGACTAAAAAAAACACCTCCAATACAAAAACAAAAACAAAAATAAAAAATAAATAAATCACTAGATCAAATTTCGTTTCGGGGTTCTTTTTGTCAAGAGGAATATGTTGACGACTCGAGAGATAAAGTACGTGCTAACGCTTAAAACCATTTTTGTCCACATGCACTTTAAGCTAGAAAGAGCTAGGACACAATTCACACTCAAGGTAATTGCAAAATTCTTGTAGTTAAAATAATTCACAACAACTAATGTCTTTTGGGGACATAAAATGGAGGAGACATATTATCAAGAATCTAGGGGGAAAGAATGTGCGTTCATCTGGTAAATAAAACAAAAATAACTGAAGCAAATTATTTGGGGGGGGGGGGGGGGATTCCAAAGGCAAGAGGAATATTTTCACGATTCGAAAGGGAAAACACGCGCTAACGTCTGGAACGATTGTTATTCACGTGAAATGTTGGCCAGAAGAAGGATACAGTTTGTATATATTAGACTTGAGGTCAGTGCACGTTTCTCGCCATAGAAATAATTGATAAGTGTTCGTTTTTGTTTTAGTGTGTGTGTGTGTGTGTGTGTGTGTGTGTGTGTGTGTGTGTGTGTGTGTGTGTGTGTGTGTGTGTGTGTGTGTGTGTGTGTGTGTGTGTGTGTGTGTGTGTGTGCGTGTGTGTGTGGGTTATTTATAGTGAAGAGAAGTAAATGTTCTCGAGTAGAGAAGAAGAGCAGGCTGTAACGCCTCAAGCTATTTCTGTTCATATGTACTTGTACGAGGAGGGTCTGTTCTTACACCGTGCGGACTCAAAGCACACAGCACAAAGCACACAGCTGCGGACTTTAAGATTGAAATATACAAGAATTAACAATATCACTGGAAAAATTAGCAATAGGAAATCTTCCAAATCATCTTTATTTACACGGTGGGATAACAGCATTCATCCACTTTGATGCATTCCAACTTCAACACCACCGGCACGGTTGGCCTTGTGGTAAGGCGTCCGCCCCGTGAGCGGGAGGTCGTGGGTTCGAACCCCGGCCGGGTCATACCTAAGACTTTAAAATTGGCAATCTAGTGGCTGCTCCGCCTGGCGTCTGGCATTATGGGGTTAGTGCCAGGACTGGTTGGTCCGGTGTCAGAATATTGTGACTGGGTGAGACATGAAGCCTGTGCTGCAACTTCTGTCTTGTGTGTGGCGCACGTTATATATGTCAAAGCAGCACCGCCCTGATATGGCCCTTCGTGGTCGGCTGGGCGTTAAGCAAACAAACAAACAAACAAACAAACTTCAACACCCTCGCACCTTTCTGTACAGGGCGGTATTTCTTCTTCTTCGTTCATGGGCTTAGAGTTAGACTCCCACGTTCACTTATGTTTTTAGCACGATTGGATTTTTAAGTGTATGACCGTTTTTACCCCGCCATTCAGGCAGCACACGCCGATTTCGGGGGAGGCATGCTGGGTATTTTCGTGTTTCTATAACCCACCGAACTCTGACATGGATTACAGGATCTTTTCCGTGCGCACTTGGTCTTGTGCTTGCGTGTACACACGAAGGGGGTTAAGTCACTAGCAGGTCTGCACATAAGTTGACCTGGGAGATCGGAGAAATCTCCACTCTTAACCCACCAAGCGGCAGCGACCGGGATTCGAACTCACGACCTCCCGATTAGAAGGCCGACGTCTTACCATGTACCACCACGCCACTGCGCCCGTCAAGGGTGGTACATTTGACTGAATTACTTTTACAACCGACACTCTTTGTCAATGTAAGGAATGAGCTCAGCAACCAATGTCGAGAAGAAAAAGACGAACGAACGTTTAACGAAACAAACAGAAACAACAACAGAGAAGGAAATGTGTTTTTAACAACCTGGGCTGAGGTGACACCTAACGGGGTGGGAACGAGACGCGAGGGGTCTGATTGGTTGAAATCACAACAAATATCAGTTTCACCAATCCGACATGGCGGATGCGTACCACCCATTTGAGTGGCAGCCAATGATTGGTTGAAATCACAAGTATCAGCTTCACCAATCCGACATGGCGGATACGTACCACCCATTTGGGTGGCAGCCAATGATTGGTTGAAATCGCAACAAATATCAATTTCACCAATCCGACATGGCGGATGAGTACTACCCATTCGAAGTGGCAGCCAATTCAGCTTCGTGCTTCAGATGCGTACCACCCATTTGAGTGGCAGCATTGGTTGAAATCACAACAAATATCAGTTTCACCAATCCGACATGGCGGATGCGTACCACCCATTTGAATGGCAGCCAATTCAGCTTCGCGCACCCTGGACCCTTGTTTGGAGCCACACCCATTTTCGTTACCCGACTAAAACATTCATTCCCGTGTCACTTTAATCAAAATTTGCCTGCCATGCATGACAATCTTCTTCTTCTTCTTCTGCGTTCGTGGGCTGAAACTCCCACGTGCACTCGTGGTCTGTACGAGTGGAATTTTACGTGTATGACCGCTTTTACCCCGCCATTTAGGCAGCCATACGCCGCTTTCGGAGGAAGCATGCTGGGTATTTTCGTGTTTCTATAACCCACCGAACTCTGACATGGATTACAGGATCTTTTCCGTGCGCACTTGGTCTTGTGCGTGCGTGTACACACGGGGGTGTTTGGACACCGAGGAGAGTCTGCACACAAAGTTGACTCTGAGAAATAAATCTATCGCCGAACGTGGGGACGAACTCACGCTGACAGCGGCCAACTGGATACAAATCCCGCGCGCTGCCGACTGAGCTACATCCCCGCCCCAATGCGATCAATTTGGCTATTTGGTGTAATTTTGGGATCAAAGATGGCTAATAAAGTCAATGTATTACAATTACCCCGGAACTTGTTTTCGTTGGGGTAGGAGAATAGGTGCAATACATTTGTACACAGCTTACATCCTTTGATGACCTCAAAGTGTCCAAACAACCAGATATAAAAAAAATAATAATAATACCACTTGAAAAACTAAAGCTGCGTTATAAAAAGCATGCATTGCCTTATGATCACAGAGCTTATTCTTCGTTCACACAAAGAACAGATAATATCGCACAACATCAACTTAAAAACTGAAGTTAAAAAAACCATTACCTACGACGCAAGTTTATCGCAGTATTTTGCAAACAAGAAGCACATTATTGTCGTGCGTAAAGTTCAGCTTTGATGCATTTCCCTCCAAAGATAAACGGTGTCCTTTGGGGCCAAATAAGCTTGTATAAGTGGACCTGTGTTGTTCTGTAATTGCAGAGAAATTAAGTTTTTCGGAAACAAGTTTCTGCCTGACAGCGTCATAATTATGATTGCGAAATGACAGCAGGATTTTGAGAACAGGTTGTGGCAGCGAGCGCGTTTTTTATTTTTCTTTTTTTTTAATTTTTTTTTTTATATGAGACTCTCTTTCTCTCACACTCACTCGCCCCCCCCCCCCCCCCCCCGTTCCAACCCCGCCTCTTTCCCTTTTCCTCTGGTCTGAAACATTTACCCTTTTGTAATAAAGTGGAGATCTAGTCTCTCTCTCCCTCTTCTCCATTGTTTTTCTCCTGTCGCATGTTTAGCTGTAAGAAAAGGTCTGGATTTAAGTTTGTATCCTTTGTTAAATTAGGATCAGTTCAGATAAATTCTCTCTCTCTTTCTCTCTCTCTCTCTCTCTCTCTCTCCCTCTCTCTCTCTCTCTCTCTCTCTCTGCACCCTCTCTCTCTCTCTCTCTCTCTCTCTCTCTCTCTCTCCGATCGAATCTACCACAGGCACAGCACAGTGTTCTATATTCGACTTTACCTGATCCTAATTTGAAGCAACGCTACCTAAACACAAATTAAGAAGAACAAGGAACTTAGTCGATAAATATCGACAGGGGGCGGACAAATGGTTTACATGTGAAATGTGTGTATATGGGTGTGGTTCTGAAACAAACAAACCATGTGAACCCCCCCCATCCCACCGCTCGCGGGCTGAACGACTGACGTCTTTTCCAGAAGAACACCGCGTGTACATAATACACAATTCGATCGCGTAGCACTGCCAATGCACATTTTCGCAACGAAAACCGTGCTACTGTTTCTTGTGTGTTAAATCTGAAAGCAATATAAGTGAACGAACAATTGAAAACTGATATCACGTTACTAAACTCCCAAAAGTAATAAATTACTTCTGACTGCGGTACACAATACGGCAGTCACCTCTGCGAATGCTGTCGAAGAATCTAACCGAAAGTAAACATTCTGGGAATCTACGCGCATCGGCCTTGACGCAAGTTCAATACTAAGCCAATGAGCGCGCCGCGGCGAAGTTGGCAGCTGTAAGTCTCGCAGCGCTGGCTGGCTGAGCGAGTTGCGTGTCCATCCATATTTATTAGGTCCAAGCCGCACCGTAGACCAGATTAGTAGGTGCTTGAGTTTGGTATTTTGATTTTACATAACATTAAACCTTTCTTGGGGTTCATGGTCATGGCAACAGCCATAATAATATTATATCATGTATAATATTACATTTCAGCATATTTGAATTACATGTCATCATACCAAACTGTCATACATTTTTATTCCTACATCATTCTGATTGATCACAACCAAACCTACTATCAGTGGACACATCCAAATGTAAGCGCCTGTTCTTGACAACTTTTAATCGATCTAAAAATAGCAACTTGCTGGGCCCTTTGCCGCCAACAGACACTGTTTGGCCTGTAGGTAAAATGTACAATGTATTTTCTGATTTGTGCACAAAAGCTTTTTTTCTTTTTTCTTTTTTTTAACATAACAATGTTTAATGTCACTGTATGTTTAAAAGACCATGGTCATATTTGTAAAAAAAATGTTAAATTAGAAAATAAATAACATTTTGGTTCATGATTTTTCCTACACCTGTGCTAAAAATAAGAAATAAAAATGTCGGGTATATAAGTCACTCAAATTCAGCTAGGTATGAATGGCTCGGTTTGAGTTTGTTGCAGTTGACCCTGCACAATGCGACATATCATGTTTTTGTTGAACAATTTTGACGTCACCCCTCCCATAGGGTGACGTATTTCACAACTTCCTGTGTTACACAAACTCTGTGATGACCAATTTTGACGTCACCCCTCCCATAGGGTGACGGATTTCACAACTTTCTACAGATGAACAATGTTGCCTTCACCCCTCCCATAGGGTGACGGATGTCACAACTTCCTGTGTACACAAACTGATGACGTATTTCACAACAAAATGGCGCTGCCCATGGTCAACCTCTAAACTATCCGTATAGAATGGGGGCGTCCTCGCCCCCATAATAATGTGCGTGCGTACGCGTGTGTCTGTGTCAGACATGAGACCAGCAAATGTTCCAAAAGTAGGAAAGTAAGCCGGGGTCCAGAGGCCGAATAGGCCCCTGGTGGGGTCCAGGGGCAACGCCCCGGTAGGGGGGTTCAGGGGGGCAGCCCCCCTGACGGAAAATTAATGTTAAAATTATAAAGGCCATTTTGGGGCCTCTCCTGATAGCAAAAAATTAGTTCATGCCTTTTTAAAAAGCTATAAAAATGACAAGAATAATATGTTTTAGCATTTTAAACAAAAGTGTAATTTATAACAATCACACACACACACAACTTACTTGAAAACTTTCAGAACCAACACATTTTTTCCACCAAGTCCGTACTTCACCACGCAGTGGCCGTTGTCGCACCACGTGCACACGGCCTGACCGGGAATAGATATCTTGGCGATACTGTCGCCAATGAGCTAGCGCCTTTCTTTCTTGTTGATTATGACAGTCATTTCTTCTGACAGCCTCTTTTCTTTCTTTATTTGGTGTTTATGTATATATGAATCATGCGTTAAATTGTTTGCAGTTGCCCGCGTCGGTCTGTGTATTTTATTCGTCCGGCTTTAAATTCAGTTGTCCCACAAATATACGGTACCGTTCAAGGTTATATCGCGACGGGGAAAGGGGGGGATGGGATAGAGCCACTTGTTAATTGTTTCTTGTTCACAAAAGCACTAATCAAACAAGAAGAGCAAACGCTCGATCGAGTCACTTTCGCAGTTCTGAATATTATATGAGGCATCAGATGGACAGGAAGAAATTGCTATTCACAACACAATGAGTCACGTTCACATAAAATTTGAGCCCGGTCACTTTTATAGTTTCCGAGAAAAGCCCAACGTTAAGTTGTGTGTTGCCGAACAGAAAAGGCTAGTTATCTCCCTTGTTTTTCTGATAACGTTCGTAAAAGGCTACAGATGTAAATACTTTGATGTAAAGAATAATCCTACAAAGTTTCAATCACATCCGATGAACTTTGTCAAAGATATAAAATGTCTAATTTTTCCTTTGACGCTGACCTGTGACCTTGAAAAAGGTCAAAGGTCAACGAAACCATCGTTAAAGTGTAGAGGTCATTGGAGGTCACGACTAAACAAAATATGAGCCCGATCGCTTTGATAGTTTCCGAGAAAAGTCCAACGTTAAGGTGGTGTCTACGGACGGCCGGCCGGACGGCCGGCCGGACAGACTAACACTGACCGATTACATAGAGTCACTTTTTCTCAAGTGACTCAAAAATTGCTCCAGGGGCTTGCAACGTAGTACAATATATGACCTTACTGGGAGAATGCAAGTTTCCAGTACAAAGGACTTAACATTTCTTACATACTGCTTGACTAAAATCTTTACAAACATTGACTGTATTCTATACAAGAAACACTTAACAAGGGTAAAAGGAGAAACAGAATCCGTTAGTCGCCTCTTACGACATGCTGGGGAGCATCGGGTAAATTCTTCCCCCTAACCCGCCAGTTGGCTTTCCACTTGTTTTTCACACTTTGGTCGTCGATCGTAAGAGCTTCCACAGCCAACAAAACAATACGGAATCCAGACGCCATGATGCTACCTTTTTCACCTTCGGCGTTTGGAGATCGGCAGCCAATCAAAACAACCCGCAAACCGCCATCGGTGAATAATTAGGCCTAGGCGATAATCGTCGGATATCGACAGCCAATCAAACGCGACCCATGATACTGCTATGGGTTCACGCGAGTGCTGGGGTGCGAACGCACTGACTTCAGATGCAGACAGCTTCAGCTGAACGGTTCATACCACCACCAACCCCCCCCCCCCCCTTAAATTTTTTCTAAACGAATTTGCATCGATCTCAAGAATGGTCTGTGAGCTAAAGAAAATATCGGAATTCCGATAAAATTCGGACCAGTCCCATGTCTGCTGTGTATATGTCTGTGTGTGTGTGTGTGGGGGGGATGTCGGAGGGAGTGTGTTTTGTGTACGTACGTAAATGCGTGCGTGCGTGCGTGTGCGGATAGGCGCGTGTATGTGTGCGTGCATGCTCCCGCGCAGGGGGGGGGGGGGATGTATTGCATGTGCATGTATCCTCTCCCCCTTCTCCCCCCTACACCCCCCACACCTTCCACCCCTCAACCAGACCCCACCCCAGAAACGTACCCTCACATCCCACACCCATCTATCCTCGAACAGTTTAAAAATCCATTCCCCAATTTTCATCGCCTATTATACAGATAATGTCTGGCCTTATGTCCCGTCGGTCTGCTGTTTGTTTTCCATCCGAGGCGAGAGTCGGCAAAGGCACGGGGACGATCAGCGACCGTTTGAACATGAAATTGAAAACCGTCTGCATGGATCCATCAACTCTCCATGAAAAGAAAATGGGTGTTTAATGCGCCGTGAACTGTGTAGCCTACAGTGTCGGCGTACTGAACCTATCCGGTGAAAGTTGGTGCTCTACGTCCTTGAAAGATATGGTACCGTATATTTGTGGGACAACTGAATTTAAAGCCGGACGAATAAAATACACAGACCGACGCGGGCAACTGCAAACAATTTAACGCATGATTCATATATACATAAAAATTAAACATGGTCAAAAAGGGCGGAACAAGGGTTTCAACGTTTAGAGAGTAGAAAATAATGTAAATGTTTTAATCAGTTTTCTCCACCCCGGACAAAGAGAAGACAGCCTCGGGCTTATGATGTAAAATGTAAAATACTGACCAGGTCTGAGACGGCGGGGCAAACTGGGCTGGCCCTTTCAATCCAAACAAGCACCCCCCCCCTCCCCCCCCCCCCCCCAAAAAAAAAAAAAAAAAAAAAAACATAAATATGAACACATGTTTGTTCTTTTATTTTCAATTTTTCCAATGTCGACCGCGTAATTCTGGTCATAGCTGCATGATTGATGCAAAACAAAAACGTTTGGATTTCTATCAAAACATGAAACATATCAACAGAAAGACATTATTAACTCAAGCACGCATATCGCAACTAATAAACACAAAGTGTTTCCAGCTAATTCTTTTCCGACCGACAAAATCTGCAAAGGCGGTCAATGACAAACGGAGCCTCGAAATCAGGACCAGGCGTAATGTCCAGATGTTGTATTTTTTTAGGGGGGGGGAGGGGGGGGGAGGTGGGGTATTCTTCAAATATTCCATTGCGGAGAGATTCGAGTCGGATTCCAGTGGAAAGGCAGCAGTGTCAAGAGTCGCGCTACAGTCTTTCCATTCTTTTCTTTGTTCTTCATCTCTCTTCAGCGTCTTCAAGCTTACTCATATGCACTGACCTGCAAAATAGTGCCCGCGGCAGGCTCTGCACATCACGGAAAGAGAGAGGAAAATAGTGTGTAGGAAATGATGCTGTACGCTGCATTCGGTGAGGGTCCCCCAGAACCCGCGGGCTAACCAAGACCTTTCTGATTGGTCTCGGCCAGCAGCGCCACATCCGCCATGTTGGTCACGTGCTTCCCTTGGCATGCAGAGCTAGCAAATTAGTTTTGCTCCTTGTCTTCGCGGGGGGTCGGATACATACGCTAAATTTTTCATTTTTAAAAGGAAAAGGTATTCGTGCTCTCAGTGCAGTCTAGGATTGGAGACTTTTAACCTTTATTCTCAAATAGAAAATATCTTTCTGTTTTTCTGCGTCTAAAATTGCCTACCTCACGACAGATTTGTCAAAAATACAGCTTGGCTGTCTCCCAAATAGATTCGTAACATAAGGTTGAATTAATTTGTTATATAGAAATAGAAGTAACTTACAAAGTTCATTAAGAAAAATACACAGACACACACAGACATACGCACGCACGCACGCACGCACGCACACGCACACACACACACACACACAGACACACACACACACACACACACACACACACACACACACACACACACACACACACACACACACACAGAGAAACCCCTCTACAAAAAAAGGACTGTAATGTTTTGGCATATGGGCTTAAAAGTTACAGGCACACTCCTTTTAGTTCAAACAATTCGACCATCAGAGCGTAAATTTATGCGCAAACCAGTTTAAAAGACATCGTAACGAAGTTCATCGCGTTGACATTGATCTTGTACAATACTGACAAAGTCGAAACGGTTCATTACCCTGGCCGTCAAATGAATAATAGCGTGTTAACACAAGCTGAAAAAAGTCGATTTTTGAAAGCTTGTTAATGCTGGAGCCGAATATTAGTTGGGTATGCTGCTCTTGTTTCACGGACGTCAGAACGGCCAAGGATTCCAAACGTGATTAAAGGCACACAATCCTCGTGAAAACAGAAAAGAGATCACATCAGGCTTACACACAGGATAAGGCCATCCCTCCACTTGGTCACGTACCAAAATGAACAGCCTGTGTGCTCTCTGGGTTGATGATAATGTTGTTTTACAACACAACACAGCAAGCAGTAAGGGTGTTGGTTTTTTTTTGTTTTTTTGTTTTTTGTTGTTTTTTGTTTGCTTAACGCCCAGCCGACCACGATGGGCCATATCAGGGCGGTGCTGCTTTGACATTTAACGTGCGCCACACACAAGACAGAAGTCGCAGCACAGGCTTCCTGTCTCACCCAGTCACATTATTCCGGCTGACACCGGACCAACCAGTCCTAGCACTAACCCCATAATGCCAGACGCCAGGCAGAGCAGCCACTAGATTGCCAATTTTAAAGTCTTAGGTATGACCCGGCTGGGGTTCGAACCCACGACCTCCCGCTCACTGGGCGGACGCCTTACCACTAGGCCACCGTGTTGCGGTCGTTGGGTTTGGGTATGTGACCAAGTGGAGGACTGATCTTAATAAAGCCTGACAAGGTCTGTCACAGCGAGGTGAACTGTTTTCAAGAGGTGGAGTGGGGTTTTAATCCACACACATTTGAACTACTACATGCACTTTGACCTTTGGAAGAAGACCAATGTTGGAGAATATTTTATTGTTTCTTTTTCTTGGGCAGTATATTGCCTGGATGTGGTCACTGGAGCGTAGCTGTACAAACAAGTCAAAATGTCAACAACAGAAGAACCCCCCATCTAAAAAAAGGAAAAGCAAAAAACAAAAAACTGGACAAAAAGAAGAAAAAAGTAGAAAATCACTTAGGAAGTCAACATGGTTATGTCGTATTTCAATCTTGCTGTACACAAAGGTGGAAATATTGAGCAATGAAAAAAATGTATTGCGGAAAATTGCTTCATGCACAAAAAAACGTAATCCACCCACCAGCGTTGTTTTCAATTGAAGGTGTTTAGATTATTTCGCCGGATATTAGTTCGCCTTCGCCTGATTACACAGACCGACCCTCCAAAGCAGAATCATATCATGGGGGTCGATATTTTTTAATCAATCTAAAGGCCATCGGATAATTGTTTGTTACACTCGGCAGAGCCTGAATAATTATTGTATACAAAAAATATCTAAAAACCTAAAGCAATCAATTCAGCCGGAGAAATAGATTCATACTACACACCAAGACCTTGACAAATCCAAGAACAGAAGAGCGTTAATAGACAATCCCGCGCAGCACCTCACAAATGATCGGAAACTCTTGTGGCTTTAAAAAAAAGAAGACAATAACGTGAATGGTATTACTAAGGTAGTGTGTGTGTGTGTGTGTGTGTGTGTGTGTGTGTGTGTGTGTGGAGGGGGGGCGGGGGTCAACGGTGGGTGGGGGTAAGGGGATGAGTGAAGGGGAGGGTGGAGGGCTGGTATACCAGAGTTCGGTTCTGCCGCTGCAAGACCTCTCAAACAAGACTAACGGAATACATGAAAAAGTTGATCAAACGCTTACAAAGCTGATACAATGTCGGTGATAAAATAAAATACGAATTTAACATGAAGAGTCGGCGTCCACAGATACGCTTCATTGAACATTGTTCCCATGACTCAAACCTACGTCAATGGCAACCCAGCTAGTTGCTTCGCATGCTTCAACGAAGCTGGAGAAAACTCAGAAATTAAAACGATGTCTGGTGTCATTTGTCTTCTCGAATGTTCTGGTCTGTTAGAGTAAGCTAGACTTCAGAACTGTCGGATGTGTGCGTCCATGCGTATTTTTCCTGCACCTATTTTAGCCTGGAATCTTTCCCACCCCCTCTTCTCCCCCTCCCCCTCCCCCTCCCCCTCCCCCAAGTCTTAGGAAGTTTGTATTTTAATGTACTATTTCTAAATATCATACTTGTGCAGACTCAGAGGCGGTATCCATGTCCCACCCCCGTGTCTCCACAGTGGCACGTGACAGACCTCGGTCATTGTGCCATCAGTGCAAGTGGCTGGTTACACTTTAACACGCATACATCTGAGTATCTCATCTAAAGTCGGGGTAATACCCGGGAACATGCCCCTAATGATTTTGTCGCGAGGGCGTACAACTTAATTTCTCTCCCTTCTAAATATTGTAAACACAGGGTTTAGCAAAGCGGCCAAGGAGAGTCAAGACATCGTCATTTTGAGAAACGCAAACTTGCTTTCCCCTCCCAAGTTTGCCTCGGGTTGTGCTAAGACTTTCGAGTGTATTTTGTAGCGGCAAGATTCCTTTTGAAAGAGAACATAATTTGGTTGTGCTTGAGCACAATCGTAATCTCAGCTGCAGATCATGAAACTAAACGTTCGTAATTGTATATGTGAGGGGACATTTAACACACACACACACACACACACACACACACACACACACACACACACACACACACACACACACACACACACACACACACACACACACACACACCCTCCCTCCCTTCGACTTTTACCTCGATCGTCCCCGCCCATAACTCCTTCCCTCCCCCTCATTCCCGCCCCCAAAATAACTACGAACTCCATACCAAACCACACCCCCTATTCATTTTAGTCAGAGAATGGATTCGAACCCTTTTCACCCTTCAACAACCCAACATAATCAGACGTGGTAACTGGTTTCCAATGGCTCAGACGGTTGCCTCCATTGAGTAGAATTGAATAGTTCGGAGAGTTCGAAGTCTGCAAATGGTGCGGGAAGGGAAAATTATTCCGGATTAATGGTTTGACAAATTCTCTTCTGTTCACTCGCCCTCGGTCTGAGGCCTAGTAGCCCCCACCTATAGTCCCCTGAGCTGGATTTATTCAAAAACTTTTTCGCATCCGTCCAGTGGTGTCAAGTAAATGATGGTACTTTCCTTCTTTTGTGGGCAAGAATTTAGAATGATTGGAGCAGAGAGAGGTATCTCTGTGTCTGTTGGTAGAGGGGGTATATTGTATGTGTGTCTGTTGGTAGAGGGGGTATAGTGTATGTGTGTCTGTTGGTAGAGTGGGTATATTGTATGTGTGTCTGTTGGTAGAGGGGGTATAGTGTATGTGTGTCTGTTGGTAGAGGGGGTATAGTGTATGTGTGTCTGTTGGTAGATGGGGTATAGTGTATGTGTGTCTGTTGGTAGAGGGGGTATAGTGTATGTGTGTCTGTTGGTAGAGGGGGTATAGTGTATGTGTGTCTGTTGGTAGAGGGGGTATAGTGTATGTGTGTCTGTTGGTAGAGGGGGTATAGTGTCTCTGTTGGTAGAGGGGGTATATTGTATGTGTGTCTGTCGGTAGAGGGGGTATATTGTATGTGTGTCTGTTGGTAGAGGGGGTATAGTGTCTCTGTTGGTAGAGGGGGTATATTGTATGTGTGTCTGTTGGTAGAGGGGGTATAGTGTATGTGTGTTTGTTGGTAGAGGGGGTATAGTGTATGTGTGTCTGTTGGTAGAGGGGGTATAGTGTATGTGTGTCTGTTGGTAGAGGGGGTATAGTGTATGTGTGTCTGTTGGTAGAGAGGGTATAGTGTGTCTGTTGGTAGAGAGGGTATAGTGTATGTGTGTCTGTTGGTAGAGGGGGTAGAGTGTATGTGTGTCTGTTGGTAGAGGGGGTATATTGTATGTGTGTCTGTTGGTAGAGGGGGTATAGTGTGTCTGTTGGTAGAGGGGGTATAGTGTATGTGTGTCTGTTGGTAGAGGGGGTAGAGTGTATGTGTGTCTGTTGGTAGAGGGGGTATATTGTATGTGTGTCTGTTGGTAGAGGGGGTATAGTGTATGTGTGTCTGTTGGTAGAGAGGGTATAGTGTGTCTGTTGGTAGAGGGGGTATAGTGTATGTGTGTCTGTTGGTAGAGGGGGTATAGTGTATGTGTGTCTGTTGGTAGAGGGGGTATAGTGTATGTGTGTCTGTTGGTAGAGGGGGTATAGTGTGTCTGTTGGTAGAGGGGGTATAGTGTATGTGTGTCTGTTGGTAGAGGGGGTATAGTGTATGTGTGTCTGTTGGTAGAGGGGGTATAGTGTATGTGTGTCTGTTGGTAGAGGGGGTATAGTGTATGTGTGTCTGTTGGTAGAGGGGGTATAGTGTATGTGTGTCTGTTGGTAGAGGGGGTATAGTGTATGTGTGTCTGTTGGTAGAGAGGGTATAGTGTGTCTGTTGGTAGAGGGGGTATAGTGTATGTGTGTCTGTTGGTAGAGGGGGTAGAGTGTATGTGTGTCTGTTGGTAGAGGGGGTATAGTGTATGTGTGTCTGTTGGTAGAGGGGGTATAGTGTGTCTGTTGGTAGAGGGGGTATAGTGTATGTGTGCCTGTTGGTAGAGGGGGTAGAGTGTATGTGTGTCTGTTGGTAGAGGGGGTATAGTGTATGTGTGTCTGTTGGTAGAGGGGGTATAGTGTATGTGTGTCTGTTGGTAGAGAGGGTATAGTGTGTCTGTTGGTAGAGGGGGTATAGTGTATGTGTGTCTGTTGGTAGAGGGGGTATAGTGTATGTGTGTCTGTTGGTAGAGGGGGTATAGTGTATGTGTGTCTGTTGGTAGAGAGGGTATAGTGTGTCTGTTGGTAGAGGGGGTATAGTGTATGTGTGTCTGTTGGTAGAGGGGGTATAGTGTATGTGTGTCTGTTGGTAGAGGGGGTATAGTGTATGTGTGTCTGTTGGTAGAGGGGGTATAGTGTATGTGTGTCTGTTGGTAGAGGGGGTATAGTGTATGTGTGTCTGTTGGTAGAGGGGGTATAGTGTATGTGTGTCTGTTGGTAGAGGGGGAGAGTGTATGTGTGTCTGTTGGTAGAGGGGGTATAGTGTATGTGTGTCTGTTGGTAGAGGGGGTATAGTGTATGTGTGTCTGTTGGTAGAGAGGGTATAGTGTGTCTGTTGGTAGAGGGGGTATAGTGTATGTGTGTCTGTTGGTAGAGGGGGTAGAGTGTATGTGTGTCTGTTGGTAGAGGGGGTATAGTGTATGTGTGTCTGTTGGTAGAGGGGGTATAGTGTGTCTGTTGGTAGAGGGGGTATAGTGTATGTGTGTCTGTTGGTAGAGGGGGTATAGTGTATGTGTGTCTGTTGGTAGAGGGGGAATAGTGTATGTGTGTCTGTTGGCAGAGGGGGTATAGTGTATGTGTGTCTGTTGGTAGAGAGGGTATAGTGTGTCTGTTGGTAGAGGGGGTATAGTGTATGTGTGTCTGTTGGTAGAGGGGGTATAGTGTATGTGTGTCTGTTGGTAGAGGGGGTATAGTGTATGTGTGTCTGTTGGTAGAGAGGGTATAGTGTGTCTGTTGGTAGAGGGGGTATAGTGTATGTGTGTCTGTTGGTAGAGGGGGTATAGTGTATGTGTGTCTGTTGGTAGAGGGGGTATAGTGTATGTGTGTCTGTTGGTAGAGGGGGTATAGTGTATGTGTGTCTGTTGGTAGAGGGGGTATAGTGTATGTGTGTCTGTTGGTAGAGGGGGAGAGTGTATGTGTGTCTGTTGGTAGAGGGGGTATAGTGTATGTGTGTCTGTTGGTAGAGGGGGTATGTTGTATGTGTGTCTGTTGGTAGAGGGGGTATAGTGTATGTGTGTCTGTTGGTAGAGGGGGTATAGTGTATGTGTGTCTGTTGGTAGAGGGGGTATAGTGTCTCTGTTGGTAGAGGGGGTATATTGTATGTGTGTCTGTCGGTAGAGGGGGTATAGTGTCTCTGTTGGTAGAGGGGGTATATTGTATGTGTGTATGTTGGTAGTGGCGGTATATTGTATGTGTGTCTGTGACGATGGTATAAGTTGTTGTAACGTATCATTTTGTCAATAACAAACGTTCCAACAACTTACCTTTCTTGTTTTGTTTTATTCTCTATTCTACACTATTTATTTAAGGTTTTAAAACACTTGCAATTGCAAAGTGAAGACATTCCTCCTACGCAGTATCATTAAGTGTAACGCAGAGACTTCTAGTATAGCTTTCGAAGCGATCTGAGTTTGTTTTTCCTTTGGTATAATTCCTTTAAATGTTTGCTCTAATGTCCTCTTTACGGGTTACATAGCCACTGAAAATGCAACTTCTCGCTTCTCTCTCACACGTTAAACATACACTAATATTTTAACTTCTCGCTTCTCTCTCACACGTTAAACATACACTAATATTTTAACTTCTCGCTTCTCTCTGACACGATATACATACACTAATATTTTAACTTCTCGCTTCTCTCTCACACGATATACATACACTAATATTTTAACTTCTCGCTTCTCTCTCACACGATATACATACACTAATATTTTAACTTCTCGCTTCTCTCTCACACGATATACATACACTAATATTTTAAATTCTCACTTCTCTCTGACACGATAAACATACACTAATATTTCAACTTCTCACTTCCCTCTCACATGATAAACATAAACTAATATTTCAACTTCTCACTTCCCTCTCACATGA
>NC_090259.1:8946277-8958777 GCF_037325665.1 Littorina saxatilis
ATCTCACACGGCATAAATAAATCCCTGCGCCTTGAATATGTGCTCGATATAAAATGCATAAAATATTAAAAAAAATATAAAAATAAAATCCCTGCGCTTAGAACTGTACCCACGGAATACGCGCGATATAAGCATCATATTGATTGATTGATTGATTGATATCTACCTGGTTAACAGTACTGCAGGTGCCAAGACGTGAAAGCTAACTAGTTAGCTATTGGTGACGCAACATAACGAAGTCGAATCAAACATTAACGCATATGTCCCCCCCCCCCTTTCCCACCTCCTCAAATAAAATTAAGATATCAACCTGGTAAACAATAAAGTAATGAAAATGAAAAATGGAATGAAATGAAATGAAACAGTACTGTGGTGTATGTGCCAAGACACATAAGCGGAACTCACTGGCTACCGGTGACGGAACATAACAAAGTCATGTCAAACATCAACGCAAATAACCCCCCCCCCCCTCCCCCGATTAAAAATGAAAATATCAACCTGGTAAACAGTACTGTGGTGTATGTGCCAAGACACGTAAGCGGAACTCACTGGCTACCGGTGACGGAACATAACAAAGTCATGTCAAACATCAACGCAAATAACCCTCCCCACTTAAAAATGAAAATAACCTGGTAAACAGTACTGTGGTGTAGGTGCCAAGACACGAACGCTACACTCGATAGCTACCAGTGATGCAACATACAGTGCAAAGCTGTTAGTGTCAGGGAAAATGGCTTTGAATTTGAAGGATGTGGCCTGCTTCCTCTCTAAATACTCATTGCTGGCGAAAGATTATGAGCACAGAAGCAGTAAAAACAAATACTTCTGTTCAGACATGTCTAGCCTGTCTTCGCATTTACCTCGATCTGTAAATGAGATTCCCCCTGTCCCTTTCTCTGTCTCCCTCTCTCTCTCACTCGTTCTCTCTTTCTCTCTCTCTCTCTCTCTCTCTCTCTCTCTCTCTTCCCCCCTCTCTCTCTCTCTCCCTCCCTTCCTCCCTCTCTTGGCATTCACCACGTCACATTCCCTCCTCCCAAGCCTATCCCACCGGGGGGTGTCTGGTAATAGTGTGGGGGTCACCTTAGTCACCTAGGCTTATAACTCGAAAAGTTTTCGCTCTTTTCTAAAACGGTTTTCAACACTGGATAGAGCATAAAAACTCTTTAGGAAAATGTAAAAATATGAAAATCATGCTAAGGTGACATGCGACTCATTCCGTGGTGGAGGGTCACATATATATATATCGAGTATCATTGCATGCTAATCCCTAAGGGCTTATCAAATTGAGGTAGTAACAAAGGACAGACTATTGACGTGATCAGATCGTGACTGTTACCTTGATAACGACGTTGGCCATGTTGATCTTAATCTATTTCAGACTATGGAGTTTATCGAATAATAGTCCTTCACAATACAATATATGTTATTAGAAAATCACCGGCATTCAAAAAATTGCACGATAATTTAACTTCTATCTCAAATAACAGAATTTGCTAAAAACTGTCATTATGTTGTGGATAGGGCAAATCTGCACACAGGCGGTATGACTGATGTTAATGATTGCAACGTCAGCTTAGTTCTGGAGGTGTCCAGTGAGACCGAGAGATGGCTCAAAGCGCAAGACCTTATGGGTCAATGGGGACAATGAGACATCAAAGGAACTCGTGCGTGTTCGTCGTCTTCACAGTTTGAGAAACATATTAGCAGCATAGGAACAAGGGACTGCAGACGAGAAGAACAAGAACACTTAAGAAACAGACTTCCAACGTTTCAAACCCAAGAATCAAAACTAATTCCTGTTGACTATCACCGATCGCATGTAGAGGTTGCATGAATTCAACGCCTACTAAGCCACGGTTTAAAACAAAAATTGTGTCTCGAAACGTGGTATATGTCAGTCCACAAGACAGACCATTTGGTCGAAGTACTCGGTTTTTTTGTGTCTATAACTGTCGATTAACTAACCTTTCTGGTTTATTGACAAATGATGATAAGAAAGTTGGAGAAAACAATGCTTTCAATGCGATCACTGTGAATGTTTCACTGGTTTGGTCCATGAAAACAATGCTTTCAATGCGATCACTATGAATGTTTCACTGGTTTGGTCCATGAAAACAATGCTTTCAATGCGATCACTGTGAATGTTTCACTGGTTTGGTCCATGAAAACAATGCTTTCAATGCGATCACTGTGAATGTTTCACTGGTTTGGTCCATGAAAACAATGCTTTCAATGCGATCACTGTGAATGTTTCACTGGTTTGGTCCATGAAAACAATGCTTTCAATGCGATCACTATGAATGTTTCACTGGTTTGGTCCATGAAAACAATGCTTTCAATGCGATCACTATGAATGTTTCACTGGTTTGGTCCATGAAAACAATGCTTTCAATGCGATCACTGTGAATGTTTCACTGGTTTGGTCCATGAAAACAATGCTTTCAATGCGATCACTGTGAATGTTTCGCTGATTTGGTCCATGAAAACAATGCTTTCAATGCGATCACTGTGAATGTTTCACTGGTTTGGTCCATGAAAACAATGCTTTCAATGCGATCACTGTGAATGTTTCACAGGTTTGGTCCATGAAAACAATGCTTTCAATGCGATCACTATGAATGTTTCACTGGTTTGGTCCATGAAAACAATGCTTTCAATGCGATCACTATGAATGTTTCACTGGTTTGGTCCATGAAAACAATGCTTTCAATGCGATCACTATGAATGTTTCACTGGTTTGGTCCATGAAAACAATGCTTTCAATGCGATCACTGTGAATGTTTCGCTCGTGCTCTCAGCGCGCAGCGCTGAACCGATTTTGGTTTTTCTCTGGATCCATTCCCAGTAACTCTTCCTTATCTTCTCCAGTGTTTTCAGCGTTTATCTCCCTTCCTTCGTGTGGCGTCAATCCATATTCCCGTTTCTATTTTTAGAAGGTCACTGTCGACAACGCTCAATCCATATTCCCGTTATACTATTTTTAGAAGGTCACTGTCCCGGCGAAGCCGGGTATTACTCTTCTCCAGTGTTTTGCGCGTTTATCTCCCTTCCTTCGTGCGGTGCGCCGGCGAAGCCGGTGTACACCCGGCAAAGCCGGGTCCCCGGCGCAGCCGGGTATACAGCTCGACTTCTTCCCGGCGAAGCCGTACCCGGCGAAGCGGGTATTCATCTAGTATTATATATAGCAACACAAGAAGCACTTTCACACACTACTTGTCAATTTTCCTATGCTAACCTCCATCAATCCTTATATCGAAGCCTCAAGCATTGTTAGTGAATGGGGGGGGGGGGGGGGGGGGGACTGAAAGTGTGATGAAAATGACCCCCTGCCTTGCTGAGTTCAGATTAAAGGTTTTAGAAAAAAGCCCAAAGGTTAAAGACTCACTCCTTCTCACGCAAACAAAGTTCGGCTCGCCATCTCAGAGCTGGCCAAAGTTTTACATGGGGTATGGCTTTCCCTCCACTTGCTCATTCACCAAAAATCAAACCCCTGGGAGTTGCATTTTTTTTGGATTCATTAATTTCAGAAAAAGGCTCCAGTGCCTTTTACGAAATGAATTCTTCAAAAATCTGATAAGTAAGCTCTTTAAATGCATATGCTATGTGTAATATAGTAAATGCGAGTTATATGCAGAACCAGTATCCTGGCACCTGAAAGAATAACAAGCATTGAAATAAACAAGCGACTTTCATCCTCTTTAATTCTTAAACAAAACACCAATGTGCACTGAGACCACCCAGGCTATTCATTGTTGGTATGTGACCAAGTGGAGGATGGTCTTATCCCATGTAACACCCAGGCTGTTCAGTGTTGGTATGTGACCAAGTGGAGGGATGGTCTTATCCCATGTAGCACCCAGGCTGTTCATTGTTGGTATGTGACCAAGTGGAGGGATGGTCTTATCCCATGTAACACCCAGGCTATTCATTGTTGGTATGTGACCAAGTGGAGGGATGGTCTTATCCCGTGTAGCACCCAGGCTGTTCAGTGTTGGTATGTGACCAAGTGGAGGGATGGTCTTATCCCGTGTAACACCCAGGCTGTTCAGTGTTGGTATGTGACCAAGTGGAGGGATGGTCTTATCCCATGTAACACCCAGGCTGTTCAGTGTTGGTATGTGACCAAGTGGAAGGATGGTCTTATCCCCTGTAACACCCAGGCTGTTCAGTGTTGGTATGTGACCAAGTGGAGGGATGGTCTTATCCCATGTAACACCCAGGCTGTTCAGTGTTGGTATGTGACCAAGTGGAGGGATGGTCTTATCCCATGTAACACCCAGGCTATTCATTGTTGGTATGTGACCAAGTGGAGGGATGGTCTTATCCCATGTAACACCCAGGCTATTCATTGTTGGTATGTGACCAAGTGGAGGGATGGTCTTATCCCATGTAACACCCAGGCTATTCATTGTTGGTATGTGACCAAGTGGAGGGATGGTCTTATCCCATGTAAAATCCTGGCTATTCATTGTTGGTATGTGACCAAGTGGAGGGATGGTCTTATCCCGTGTAACACCCAGGCTGTTCAGTGTTGGTATGTGACCAAGTGGAGGGATGGTCTTATCCCCTGTAACACCCAGGCTGTTCAGTGTTGGTATGTGACCAAGTGGAGGGATGGTCTTATCCCCTGTAACACCCAGGCTGTTCAGTGTTGGTATGTGACCAAGTGGAGGGATGGTCTTATCCCATGTAACACCCAGGCTGTTCATTGTTGGTATGTGACCAAGTGGAGGGATGGTCTTATCCCCTGTAACACCCAGGCTGTTCAGTGTTGGTATGTGACCAAGTGGAGGGATGGTCTTATCCCCTGTAACACCCAGGCTGTTCAGTGTTGGTATGTGACCAAGTGGAGGGATGGTCTTATCCCATGGAAAAGCCTGACCAGATCTGAGACAGTGAGGGGAACTGTGTCCAAGGGAAGGAATGTGCCTTTAAGGTATGCGGAACGGTGACTGAGGTTACAGGAAATTGTGGAGGATGCTGCGTACGTCACGCGTGCTTTGAATGACGTTGCAAAAGGCAATCACAGTTTGGGCAATGTTCACGAACTGTGGCCTAAAGTCCAGCACGCTGTTGCAAGGTACCAATCTTTTCAGACGGAGAGAAGCGTGGCAGTGTGTTGAAACTGAGGCAAAGACGTGTTGTGGAGCGATAATTTTCACTCAAAATTCGAATCATTCCATCATCTTTATGTTAATGTTAAAGGGACGTAACTACATGACGAAATGTTGGTGGAGAGTTACTTTGAGATACTGTTGTTGAATTTGACCAGACGTCGCAAGAGGCCTGGCTACAAGTACAACAGTCGCGCTACCCAGCCATCTGCATATGGCATCTCTTGCAGAATGGCCAAGGTCTTTAACGTGTCACGTTGATGACACGGGGAGGGGACAAGGAGTGTGCTCACAAAGTTGACCCGTGTCCGCCCCGGTGTAACACGAGAAAATTACTCCCACGAGATTTTTACTCCGGAGTAAACATTTCGTACGAAAAAGTTACTCCCTTTACGAAAAAAGCACTCCCCATTGCACGAGAAAATTACTCCCCAAGACAGGTGAGTTCCGAGTAAACATTTTGTCCAAAAATGTTACTCCCCTGACGAATAAATAACGAATAAATTACGTCACCCCAACACGAGCAATTTAACTTCCCATGCCAGGTGTACGAAATGTGTACTCCCTTGTCCCCTGTTAGTCTTGGTGGTGGAAGGGGTGGAAGGAGGGTAGCGCGACATTCGTGTGCGCGAGATCACTTATTGGCATTATCCCTTCGCCCGCATCCCATTTTTGCATACGATATTTTTACTGGAAGTAAAAAAAATGGGGAGTAAAAATTTCGTGGAGGGAGTAATTTTTTCGTGCCGTGTGGAGTTCTTTTCTCGTACGAAAAGTGTACTCGGAGTAAGAATTTCGTACGAAATATTTACTCCGGAGTAAATTTTTCGTGGAGTAAAAATTTCGTGTTACACCGGCCCGGATTGGAACCCGTGACCCGAGAGGACCACAAGTCCAGTGCTCCACCAACACAACTTACCTGGCCCCCATCAAACAGAATCGGCACGTTACCATCGAGACAATGGCAAGATGACTGTTTCACGATACAATAATGTAAAAATGTAAATATTTCGCAACAATTTGACTCCCGTTACTAAGCTGCTAGATTCTTGAATACCCACGTCCAAGGAGATGCTTTGGAGTTTATCTTCTTTATTTTATGACATGCTTTTAACCTCTTACGGTCGCACTTTTCGTGCGAACAGTTTTAGGACACGATAATCTTGGGACAATTTTAATCTCAATGCCAAGCCGCTACAGTCCTGGCCACTGCGAATTATGCAAGGAACTTCTTTTTCTTCTTCATCATCTTTTTCTATGCTTCCACAGAAAAGTTCTTAAGGTCGACATATAGGTCTTCAAGAACACACGTTTTACGTGTTTAAACACGTTTTTTGGACACGACCCTGTCAATGTACTCGCGATAAACCCAAACGTCCTCCATGCTCACTTCAACGGACACTTTTTAACGACAGGATAATTACGCCACGATTTCACGTGCGATTGATAGCCAGCTGCTGCAGTCTTGCATCAAAGAGGTTATCGACAAGGAGGACAGGCCTGTGCACGGGCGTCCTGTGCATTAAATCACAGTGGCGATTCAGTGTCCAAATCGCCACTTGAACCACAGGATGCGGAGAACGTTCGGATGCAAGCTCTGATCCTTCTATCACCTCTAGCCCTAGCTTCCCTGTTTCTATTTCCTCGTCTCCTTCTTTCCTAAGTTCGGAGAGAGAGAGAGAGAGAGAGAGAGAGAGAGAGAGAGAGAGAGAGAGAGAGAGAGAGAGAGAGAGAGAGAGAGAGAGAGAGAGAGAGAGAGAGAGAGAGAGAGAGAGAAATGGAGGTGGAGAGAGATCGGTCTGAGAGAGGGAAAGGAAGAGAGAGTGAGAGAGTGAGGTAGGTAGAAGGAGAAAGGGGGATATAAAGAGAGAGAGAGAGAGAGAGAGAGAGAGAGAGAGAGAGAGAAAGAGAAAGAGAGAGAGAGAGATCTGTGAGAGAGAAAGAAAGTAAGAGAGAGGGAGGCTGGGTTAAAGAGAAATGAGGATGGAAAGATACCCAAGAGAGAGAGAGAGAGAGAGAGAGAGAGAGAGAGAGAGAGAGAGAGAGAGAGAGAGAAAGACAGACAGACAGACAGACAGACAGACAGACAGAGACATAGAGACAGAGAGTGAGGACACTGAGCTTTCATGCATAATTCAATTCTTGTCTGAACCCCCTACCTAAACCCTTCATTCCTTCTTTCTCCACTACCTCCCCAGGCCATCCCAAACCCCATCAGCGACGAAATGGGATTAGCGATTTGCATACCTTCATTCTCTCTGCACGCCCTCCCCCACAAGCGCTACCCATGTTCTTACCCTACTTGATGGACAGCTCTTCCTGCAAGACGGTTGCACGTTTAGATGCATAGATCCATTCCGTAGTTGGAGGGAGGGGGATGAGAGAGGGAGGGCACGAGAGAGAGAACTCAGAACTCAGAACTCAGAACTTTATCACATAAGGATAAAGGTTTTAGACTTAGGCTAATCTTCCAACCTGTCCTTGGAACATATACAGAGAATAATTGTAAACGTAAGCAAAAGTCTGCACACACACACACACACACACACACACACACACACACACACACACACACACACACACACACACACACATACAGAGAGAGAGAGAGAGAGGGGGGAGAGAGAGAGGGGGGAGAGAGAGGGGAGAGAGAGAGAGAGAGACACAGAGACATAGAGAGCAAGAGAAAAAGAAAGACAAATAGAGTAGACCAATTCAAACCAACAGAAAAAGGTCATGAAATATTCAATGCTTTATGGTAGATCGCTAGGCCATACAAGTCAACAAAGGAACAAACAAGACCAGACAGAATGACCCAAAAAGAAAAGGACACTGATTTTACTGCATGTAAGGCAAAAAAAAATAATAGGTGTGGTTACGGTAACATAGCCAAAAAAATAGGGTAGGAAGGTAGGCAATCACTTTTTTTTTTTAAACTTTTTTTTATAATGTGTACAAATTAAACCTACTTGACAGGGAAATAAGTGTGCGACTCGGGCGATTTCGCTTTCATTGCGTTTTCTGCACTTTTTTTTGGACAAATGTAATAAAAAGTTATAGGGTCGGCCCCTAAAAAATAGGGTAGGTCGGGTTACCGTAACCACACCTATTTATTTTTTAGGCCTAACTATGTTGAATCACCAGGCAACCCACTTAAACCCCAAAAGGACGGTAAGTACAAAAGCCAATATGTACAAACATGAAAGACGACAGTGAACACTCCTGGGTATAACGGTTGTTGCGAGCAAGATAACGACTGCCATCAATCATCAAAAACCAGCTCTCATTTTGACAAAGACGCTACATTACTTGGCAAAAACAATACCGAGCTAGCATGAAAGGAATTCACTGAAAACAAAATATGTACGGAATAAGAACAACAAAACCAAGGCAGACGAGAGAGTTAGCGAAACACACGCGTGGCTGAGCTATCGAGAGAAATATCGTGATGGAGTCGGACATCTTTCCTTTTAATACCAGAATGCAATGCATTATGCAAGTCTGCGGAGAAGTCATCAGCAAGAGGGTTAACTCTATCCCGACTAGAACAAAGCAGAATAGTAGATGAAGTGAGAAAAATGCAACACGCAGTACTCAAAATTGGTTCCAATTTACGCAACAACCTTGATCCTGTCATGCCAGAAGATGACAACAGAAATTATTGCGACTGCGATTGATACTTCAGAATATAAGCGAGGTAGACTGGAATACTACGAGTCTGTTGTGAACGAGAAAGAGAGTGTCAAAAATAATCGGGTTTTCGTCTAAATCTCGTCATTTATAGTCCTGTGCAACCGAGACGTACATGACAACACATCCTGTCCAATATGTCTGGGTGTTGTCTCGATCACAAGGTCTCGTTCCGCTGGCGAGAAAGCTCGCGAGCAACCGCATGCGAGCATACTCAACTGCTGAGTTCTGACAAGCGTGATCAAGTTCTTGTCTACATGCAGAGAGATAAAACGAGGACTCGACTGGACGAATTCTACGATTCAGCAGTGATTTCCCCTATTCGCTTGCAATAATGGTCATAAGTATAAGGGGAAGAGAGAGAGAGAGAGAGAGAGAGAGAGAGAGAGAGAGAGAGAGAGAGAGAGAGAGGGAGAGAGAGACAGAGAGAGAGACAGAGACACAGACAGACAGACAGACAGACAGACATACAAATACAAAGACAGACACACATACACACACACACACACACACACACACACACACACACACACACACACACGTCCAATTCTTCTTCTTCGTTCATGCACTCATGTTTTTAGCACGAGTGGATTTTTACGTGTACGACCGTTTTTACCCCGCCATTCTGGCAGCATACGCCGAATAATTGTCATAGCTATTTTACCAAAGGCGGTCCATATATATTCTCCAAATTTTTCTTAGATCCTTAATTAATTTGTCGTGTATCAGAGATCGATAACAAAGCTCTGAGATGATATTTTGAAGTCCATTTACAAAAGTCACACATTTTGGCGAGACGTAAATGTCAGGATGTCAATCCAGCTTCCAAACCATCTACATTAAAGGATGATGTTGTGGAAGGTACTAGCCTACAAAGGGAATTAACAAAAAAAGAATATTAATTAGAACATTATAGAAAGATGCCAAGTTAATCCATACTTGAAGACCTGTTTTCGTTGTGATCCTCTTTTGATCTTGATTCTCGATTCGTACACGCTGAAAGAACCGTTACTGCATTAATTCTCGATTCGTACACGCTGAAAGAACCGTTACTGCATTAATTCTCGATTCGTACACGCTGAAAGAACCGTTACTGCATTAATTTGAGATCAAACGAGTTTTCTAAACTGGTTAACTGGAAACTATGACGTTAATTGCTGGTTTCTTCCCCTTTAAAAGCAGTGTAATGAAGTACGATACCGATACATTCACAGCGTGGTGGTGACCTGACGAGTAATGTCTTAATGCTGATATGACAAAGTCACAGAGACAAACTTTCCTCTAGAAATCCTTTGTCAATTCCTCGGGAGACATGCAGACGAAATGACAGAGTATTTACGTGACGCAAGTTTCCGCATTATGACGTCTTCTCGGGCTGTATTTGGCTTTGGACGTCAGAGACTTATTTTAAAAGAGAGGGTCAAGGTTTGTGTAGTCGGTGTCGCTTCTCATTAATTGCCAATTGGTTTAAACAATGTTTTATTCAGGTTTGACATGTTCTTGAGATTTACGTTGTCATACAGTGAAAACAACAACAAGCCGACGGATTATGGTGATGTCTTCATGTCTTTCTCATTAATGCAATACAGAACATATACATGAATATACCTGAGACACGCACATTGTTTGTTTGTTGAAATTCTTCTTCTTCTGGTTTGGTGTTGTTTATTGAATGGCTTTCTGCCCTCTTAAAGCAAGTGACCCAGGACGTCGGCTGACGTCATTCAGGCAGCGAAATGGTTGAACACTTGAAATCAATATATTTCGACACTCACAACAAGGGCAGCTAATGGGGCCGTCACATTGCCGCGTTTCAATCGTACAATTTGTTCCTGAGCCATTACGAGCCGATCGCCGATTGACTCGCATTATGATACCAGTCAGCGCTACTGCAGACGACTTTTCGAGAAGCGGGTTCTGCTAATGTTCGAACATCGCGCTAACCCTTTCTAAAAATACCTTTAAGCATTAGGCCCTCCCAAGAAAGTAATTACGCAGACAGTTGCATCTCGTGCTTCCCGACCGTAGTTCACGCCTAAAGCGTCACCTTTAAATCTGAGAAAGAAACTGTTCTTCTGAAAAGTTTTGAATCGACGAAGAGATGCGGTTCGCTGCTGTCTGCCATTTTTACAAGTCACAGCGTGAAGGCCGCAACTGATTGGTCCTCACCTTCGATTGAGTAGCAGAGAATAGAGTAGACCTTACGATCTAATCGTTGTGTGTGACCGGGCATATCGTTGGCAAATCGTACCGTGTGAACCGGCCATTACTCTGCAAGGAAAGTTTGTCCGTGCCCGTTGTCTTTAACCCTTGCGGACGGAATGAAGTTGTCAGAGCATCGAGTGATAAAGATGCCATGGGAATCCACACCGACGCACAGCTATGCATTCGCAAGGACCCGGATGGATTTCCGCTCGTACGCACTCCTGTGTCTTTAGGGGCCCAAGCTAAGACGTGATAGACACCAAAGACAGAGAGAGAGAGAGAGAGAGAGAGAGAGAGAGAGAGAGAGAGAGAGAGAGAGAGAGAGAGAGAGAGAGAGAGAGAGAGAGAGAGATTGATTGATTGATTAAACTTTATTACAGAAGGATGGAGATTTTAGGCATTGCCTAGTCTTACAATCTGTCCTTGCAAAGGAGAGAGAGAGGGAGAGAGAAAGAGGGAGAGAGGGAGGGAGAGAGAGAAAGAGAGAGAGAGAGAGGGGGAGAGAAAAAAGAGAGAGAGAGAGAGAAAAAAAAGAATGAAAAAAAGAAAGAAAGTGAGACAGAGGCAGACAGAGACAAACAGAGACAGAGAGGGTGAGAGAGATATATATATATAGAGAGAGAAAAGGAAACAGGCGCACACGGACTTTTCGATGAAGATCTCATGAAACTGATCACACACAAAAAACAAAACAAAAGAACATAAAACAAGAGGCGAAGCCTTCAAGGCTCACGTAAGAAATCGACAAACAGTAACACAAACTCAATCACTCCGTCACACATACACACACACAGTAAGCATAGGTGACACGGTGCAAGAGTGCGAGACACTAGATCTAGATCTGTCTGTCTGTAGCCTACTTACGGGGACACGACCAGATCGACACTGCGCTTTCGACAGCGCTTCCTCGCGCAGACACTGGAAACACGCTGTGCAGATTAACCTGAAGGAAATCTCCTTTGGTATCTTCTTTATCTATTTTTCTGGAGCTACGATACCGAACAATGTGAAATCGTCTTCTCCGAATCGGCAAACTGCAGCTCGGTGATAACTGTATCTATACCACAATCCTTCACACGATCTGACCTAACCTTGACCCCTGACCTGGTCTACATACCACACACGACACAAACCAGTCAGCTGTTTTTACCCCCCCAAAACCCTCCACCACCCGTTTTCTTTGGATACACACTTTAACTACATACGTGCCGACAAAATGTTGATCATTGCTTCAATACTTTGAAGCTGTTGCTTGAATAATAACCAGGTAAAATTAGCATTTCGGTGTTCAGTCAAATGTTAAAGTTTCTACCACAGACATACATACATGTATACGCACGCACGCACGCACAGACAGACAAAAGTTAGCATCGCATAGGCTACACTTACGTGAGCCAACAAGTTTGAAGAAATGAAGTATCAGCGTCTGTCGAGCTCAGAGTTTGGTATCATGGCCTAGTACTCATATATCTCAACAAGGCAGGAACTGAA
>NC_090259.1:8963777-8978003 GCF_037325665.1 Littorina saxatilis
ACTGGGTGAGACATGAAGCCTGTGCTGCGACTTCTGTCTTGTGTGTGGCGCACGTTATATGTCAAAGCAGCACCGCCCTGATATGGCCCTTCGTGGTCGGCTGGGCGTTAAGCAAGCAAACAAACAAACAAACAAACAAACAAACAAACAAACACACTGGCTGCTTACGGTGCAGAGTGGGAATTTTCTTAATAATTCATTTCGGAGATTTTCACTAGTGTCCGTTATGAAATGTATTGATCAAACGCACACAAATCTGCCCATGCAAAGAGAGCACCCACAATGTTGATCTTTAGCATTTAGCGCTTATCACACGTTATACTCATCTGTGGAGATGTAAACGATAGTTTTAGTGTTAGGCAAAAAAAAATAGTTTGTTTACGGTAACATAGGCAAAAAAAATAGGGTCGGTAGGGCGGGATTTTTATTTTTTTTATTTTTATTTTTTTTTCCCAAAAAAACATTATTTTGCCCAAAAACAGACTTTTTTTTTTTTCCAAATGCCAAAAAATAGTCTAGGGTCGCGCGAAAAAATAGGGTCGGTCGGGATACTGTAAACAGACTTTTTGTTGTTGTTGGCCTTATTGAATTGTATTGTATTTTCTAGGCCAAAAGCAAGATACCTTTAAGCTGGAAAATGCAGATTACTCCATACACACTTTTTACGAGAAAAGATCACTACTAATACAAACTCACCTGTCACATTCACATAAAACAACACCATGTACGATGCCATGCACATTCGGCAAGATATTGCAAAGGTTAATGAGACTATACATTTTAGTTCTTATATTTATCCCCATGCAAAGGTTAATGAGACTATAAATTTCAGTTCTTATATTTATCCCCGACGTCCTGTCATTTCGGTACTGCAGGAATGGCACGTTGTTAGTTCCTCGCACAATAATTAGAGAAAGGGATTGGGGTCGGAAGGGAGAGAGAGAGAGACAAGACAAGACAAGACAAAACAAAATCTTTATTATCGAGGGTAATAGATAAGCAAGAATATTGCTTTTTTACATCCAGCCCTCGCCCTAATATAGGGTCAACAAGAACAGAAAACATTATAATCAAAGAATCACTTCAAAATTAACACATTATAACTGTTTATATACAGATACAATATTTAAAAATAAATTGTCATACTGCATTTTAAGTAAAATTGTCAATGATAAAAAGTGTCCATTTTTAACATAACTTAATCTAGATCTGAATATTATTATAATTTTGTTTAATATGCACATACATTTCAAATGAAATGATGAACCATTCAGCACATGTTTAGTTGCATTATGTGTGACATATAAAAAAAAATTGAAGCTGTATGTGTTTGTTTTATGTTTAAGAAAAATAGGCAGTGAGTTCCATAGGACCGCACCTGAATAAAGAAGGCTTGATTTGAAAAGGTCAATACGTGGAGACGGTGTTATGAGAGAGAGAGAGAGAGAGAGAGAGAGAGAGAGAGAGAGAGAGAGAGAGAGAGAGAGAGAGAGAGAGAGAGAGAGAGAGAGTGTTAGCGCAAGAGAGAAACAGACAGAGCGAGAGAGAGAGAATCAATCAATCAATCAATGACGCTTATATCGCGCATATTCCGTGGGTACAGTTCTAGGCGCTCTGCAGTGATGCCGTGTGAGATGAAATTTTATACGGCCAGTAGATTGCAGCCATTTCGGCGCATATTTACCTTTCACGGCCTATTATTCCAAGTCACACGGGTATAGGTAGACAATTATTAACTGTGCCTAAGCAATTTTGCCAGGAAAGACCCTTTTGTCAATCGTGGGATCTTTAACGTGCACACCCAATGTAGTGTACACGGGGGGAGGGTTCGGACACCGAAGAGAGTCTGCACACAAAGTTGACTCTGAAATAAATTTCCGCCGAACCTGGGATCGAACTCACGCTGACAGCGGCCAACTGAATACAAATCCAGCGCGCTACCAACTGAGCTATATCCCCGCCCCTAAGGAAAAGGAGGAAAGAGGAGAGAGAAGGGGAGAGAGAGGGGGGAGGGGAAGGTGAGAGGGAGGGAGGCTGGGAGGCAAGGAGGGAGGAAATAGTGGCAAATGGCGTAAGCGTAAGGGGGGAGAGGGCGTAGAGACAAGAAGAAACCACCATCAGCAAACCAAAATCCCGAGTAAAAAATGCACCAAGAAAAAAATATACAAACATTTGAAGCCGTCCAATCTGTATTGAAACCTTTTCCATTATACTGAACGGCGAAGCAAGTACTGTCAACCAACAATACAATTATAGAATCGGGAGCTGAGTAAACATATTGACTCCAGTTCAGTTTGAATCGAGATTTAATATTGGTTTCAATTTTTGCAATAAAATGCAACAGTCCGGCGTTACATTCAATCTCTCTTCATCTGCATCTTCACAAACACCCCCCCCTTCCTTTCTCTGTCCCTCTGTAAATTACATCGCCTTCTTTCCCCCTCATTGTAAAGTGCAAATGAGGTTGAAATCTCACAACATGTCCAGAACCAGATTCTCCCAGCACTGTTGCAGACGACTGACTTTCTTTATTTGGTGTTTAACGACGTTTTCAACCACGAAGGTTATATCGCGATGGGATAGAGCCACTTGTCAATTGTTTCTTGTTCACAAAAGCACTAATAAAAAATCCCGTAGTTTTACGCCTTAAAGTTTGCTAGAGTAAAGGTCGAAAAACGCCTCCAAAATGACTACTTCCTTGCTTTTAGCAGTTGAACCGAGAAAGACTTTTGCGTTAATTTCTAAGTATAGGCAATAGGTCGTTTTGAAAAATTGTTTTGGAACATTGTAACAAGCCTTTGGTTTTGAGAAATTCACCTGTCTTTGAAGTGTTAGTACAATTATCGACCTGCGGAAAGACGGAGCAGTTGGGGCAGGTTTCATTGGTCAGCAACGAGTGAAATGCAGAAATCCGACGAATTGGGTTTCATAAAAAAGATTGCAATCGGCCGACTGTGCCTCTGTGCAGGGGGAGTTCCGCGATTACAGTGCTGCCCTCCCCCGCCACCGCGTTCGGACAACTGCAGTCCGGTGACGGTGACGAAGCAGTGGTCCGACTGTCGGTGTGACCACCGCGAGTCCATGAAACCGACCCCAGGACTCTGCAGTTCTGTTAGTGTGACCACCGCGAGTCCATGAAACTGACCCCATGTCTCTGCAGTTCTGTTAGTGTGACCACCACGAGTTCATGGAACCGACCCCAGGACTCTGCAGTTCTGTTAGTGTGACCACCACGAGTTCATGAAACCGATCCCAGGTCTCTGCAGTTCTGTTAGTGTGACCACCACGAGTTCATGGAACCGACCCCAGGACTCTGCAGTTCTGTTAGTGTGACCACCGCGAGTCCATGAAACCGACCACAAGTCTCTGCAGTTCTGTTAGTGTGACCACCACGAGTCCATGAAACCGACCCCAGGACTCTGCAGTTCTGTTAGTGTGACCACCACGAGTCCATGAAACCGACCCCAGGACTCTGCAGTTCTGTGTGGCGTGTGCTATGCTCACCATCACAAGGGCCAGAGTAAATCAGTCGCAACAGAAATTTATGCGACAGGAATATGTTTCATTTTCGTTTGGGGTTTAACGTGTTAGAGGTAACGAGAACTATCCACGCGAACATTCATTTGTTTTTCGGTTTGTGCTGCGCGTATATTTGTGAACTGTCATGTTGAGTTTGTCGACTTTGTTTGGCATTGTGTGTGTGTGTGTGTGTGTGTGTGTGTGTGTGTGTGTGTGTGTGTGTGTGTGTGTGTGTGTGTGTGTGTGTGTGTGTGTTTGTGCGTGTGTGTGTGTGTGTGTGTTTGTGTGTGTGTGTGTGTGTGTGTGTGTGTGTCTGTGTGTATGTGTGTGTGGGCTGAAACTCCCATGTACACTGAAACTCACACTGGTGCATTTTGCACGAGTGGGTCTTTACGTGTATGACCGTTTTAACCCTGCCATTGAGATTTGGGTTGAGAGAAAATGCACAACAGAAAATACTGATGAGGGTAGGTCAATTATCTCTAAACGTTGCTTTTCGTAAGATTTTGACATCGATTCAGCAGCGCCAGTTATGCATATGCCACGGGCGCAGTGGCGTGGTGGTAAGACGTCGGCCTCCTAATCGGGAGGTCGTGAATTCGAATCCCGGTCGCTGCCGCCTGGTGGGTTAAGAGTGGAGATTTTTCCGATCTCCCAGGTCAACTTATGTGCAGACCTGCTAGTGACTAATTATTCCCCTTCGTGTGTACACGCAAGCACAAGACCAAGTGCGCACGGAAAAGATCCTGTAATCCATGTCGGAGTTCGATGGGTTATGGAAACACGAAAATACCCAGCATGCCTACTCAACAAAAGCGGAGTGAAGCTGACTATGCTCTCAGAGTATAGTGTGGGGAACCCAAATGGGCAAACGAGCTCACACGTAACCAAAAAATTCTGGAACGCTGAAGAAGAAGAAGATCCTCGTCCGACCGAAAAGTCCGAAAAGGCTTTGCAACAACCGAAAGCACAAACGAACCGTGTTAAGAATCCGTTGTCCAAACCGTCTGCAATGTTGTGTTTGCTTGTTTGCTTCTTTCTTTCTATTTTTATTCTCCTACCGAAGAAAACACGTGCCATACAGCTATAGTTGAAGACCAACTTGGTAACGTTGTCTTGTGTGTGGCGCACGTTATATGTCAAAGCAGCACCGCCCTGATATGGCTCTTCGTGGTCGGCTAGGCGTTAAACAAACAAACAAAAAGCTCTTTACAAAATACAAGTTGATAAAAGTTCTATTCAGCGGCTTAGACCCCAGTACGCAAGTATTGAAGTACACGATCGAGTGCATCCAAACTCATCCGCATCATTATTTTTTTCCATACCATTTTTCTTGCAAGATCCGCAGCAAATTGCGTTGGTGTTCACATCTCATCCGCACAATTACAACAGCTTCTTGAGTAGCTCCGATAGCTGACATCTCCTTCCGGACTTTTGCCACACAAAAGAAAAAATATGAGATGGCAGCTCCAGTAATTTCAACACCGGTCACTGACTTTAACCCTAATTAATTGCCTGCCAATCACTGACGTGTTCGAGGGCATGTGATTGGTCACGTGATCGTATTCTGCCAATCAAAATCGAGCACTCGGCTTCGGTGTCTCTTTTCAGTAGTTTTGCAAGTAACAAGGAAAAGGATATGGCAGGTTTGGCTATATTTTGAAGCATCAATCAAAGAAGATGTATGTATTCAAATATAATACAGTGATTAGTTGAATGTTTTACCAAAGCTTGACAAAGTTTCAAGACAGTCATTGCGCTACGGGACTGTGCTAGTGTTCGAGTTGAATAGCGATCGTTGAAATCTGTGTCAAATGTCATATTTTGTTCAAAAATCATGTACCGATCATATATAGTTAGATCTGTTGTGTTTTTATAATCAAACGCATACACTAATCAGGACTCCTCAAATTGTGCGCCCCTGCGTCCTTCGCACATCAGAAGCCGATAACACGCACTAGAGACATTCTTGAAGTGGGTCCTGTGACGTCCCAGGACGCATGAAAGATGTGTTATCTGCGTACCTTCGATGCTGATCTTATCGTCTGTTACTTTCGATACATATTAGACAAGAACATACATTTTGCTGTATTTCAATTACGAGGAAACTTCCAGCCGGATCTCTACCGAGCCAACTTTACGGATTAAATCACACCCATTTCTTGACAAAGAGGTTGTGAGAAAGAGAGAGAGAGAGAGAGAGAGAGAGAGAGAGAGAGAGAGAGAGAGAGAGAGACAGAGACAGAGACAGAGACAGAGAGACAGAGAGAGAAAGAGAGAGACAGAGAGAGACAGAGAGACAGAGAGAGAGAAAGAGAGAGACAGAGAGAGAGACAGAGAGACAGAGAGACAGAGAGAGACAGAGAGAGAGAGACAGAGAGAGAGAGAGAGATAGAGAGAGACAGAGACAGAGACAGAGAGGACGACTCCAGGACACGTCTAGTATCCTTCAGACATCGCATCAGAGACAGCCTTGGTTCGAATGAGAAATGTTCAACCAGTTTCGCCCCGATGTAACCGCAGCAACAGTCAACCGAATAATCGAGTGTTTTGACCATAACACCGACGATGTGGCTTTTATAGAGACTGGAGACTGACAAGTTGTCGGGAATAGCCTTTTCTTGTAGTCCACTTGTCGCCAAAAAAGCACATGTTCTGCTTAAGTGGCTTTTTCTACTCTAGGCAAGATTCAGCGGTCACCCGAGACACTAGAGTCGGACAAAACATCGCTGAAATGTGGTCTGGTCGAACCCCATGGCGTCACTTTCGTTGCTTTAGTCCGTCTCCCGTAGTTTGTTTGATTCCAAGATGGTGGTACACTCATTTTTCTCTAAAATCCCCAACAAGAACAAACATCAAGACCCCCAAAACTTCATCTGAATAACAGGATTTATTACCAAATTATGCAAGTTCAACAAAGTTTGAAATCATAGCTGATCTATGTTACTTTCACATATATTTTCGTGGACGTGACCTGAATTACGATGCTGCGAGTTGATTTTGTCGAGTGATACTTGACTTGCAAGACCCATTTTTGGACGGTGCCATTGATTAACTAGAGCACTACACACCGCTATCTTTGCAAGAATTACCTAGTCGGTGTCATTAGCAAGATCTAGATGTGGCACTTTTTAGCACGTGTACGGGTCACGTCATCAAATCTAGTTTTTACGTCACGCGTTTGCCAAGATCTGCAGTCTTGGTGGGAGCAAAACAACGTATGATTTGGAACATTGGAGAAAAAAAAGTGAGTCACGGGTCACGCAATATCCACACGTACGCGTACAGGCCTTTGCTACACGTCCATGCATCTAGAACACTGTATTATTAAGATTATCCCAAAAGCTCCTTCTCTGGCGACGACTATCTTTAGCTGACTATGGTTCGACCATGTTTTAAGCAACGTGTCCAGAGCGACATGCGCAGTTGACTAGCCAGAATGGCCGTTCCCGCGTTCTGCCCGTCTGTCTGTCTGTCTGTCTGTCTGTCTATATGTGTCTCTCTCTTTCTCCCTCTCTCTGCTTCTGTCTGCTTCTCTCTCTCTCTCTCTCTCTCTCTCTCTCTCTCTCTCTCTCTCTCCACTGAGCAACTCCGGTTTCTTCCCCTTCGTTCACCTTTCTTTCCATATAGAATTTGCTGATGGGCAAACACGGCAGCAAACAAGAACGCGCACACATGGGATTTGATGCCTTAAGCCATTCTCTCTCTCTCTCTCTCTCTCTCTCTCTCTCTCTCTCTCTCTCTCTCTCTCTCTCTCTCTCTCTCTCTCTCTCTCTCTCTCTCTCTCTCTCTCTCTCTCTCTCCCTCTCTCTCTCTTCTCTTTTCTTTCTCTCTCTCTCTTTCTCTTTTCTTTCTCTCTTTCTCTCTCTCTCTCTCTCTCCCCCTCTCTCTCTCTCTCTCTCTTTCACAAGCACACAGACACACACACACACGCACGCATACACACACACACACACACTCTCTCTCTTTCTCTCTCACTCTCTCTCACGCACACACACACACACATACACACACATACTCACACACTCACACACACACACACACACTCACACACACACACACACACACAATAACTAACACACGAGCGCGCGCGCGTACACGCACACACACACACACACACACACTCTCTCTCTCTCTCTCTCTGTCTCTCTCTCTCTGTCTCTCTCTCTCTCTCTCTCTCTCTCTCTCTCTCTCTCTCTCTCTCTCTCTCTCTCGGGGCTCGACTTCCGGTGGTCGCTGTGGCAAGACACGAACACATTTGCTGTGTCAAAAGTTCGACATTTTCAGCAACAACAGCCACTAAGATGTCAGTTTTAGGCCTACCTAAAACTGTGGAGTCTATTCTGACCACCATTATCGCGGACCACGCTCTAATCTCCTGGAAGGTGACGGGCGAAGGCGACAAACCTGTCGTCGTGCTTCGCTTCAACTCCGCAGATCAACAAGATGGCGAGCCGACATTACCAGTGGGCGCGTGGAGACGCAAACCCCCGTCACAGATACGCCGCGACAAGAAAAGGGCAGAAGACAGGCGTGCTACTTCACGGACTGACGAAACAAGAACAGAAAACATTGTGACACAGTGCTCCACAGAAACAAACAAAAGACAGGAACAAGAAAATAAGGCAAGTGATAACATTGTTGACAGTAGGCATACTTCGCCATGCGGTCTATTTTTAGCCACCCCTGAGTTCATGCCTCCGTCACAACATGACAGTACACATTCCTGTGTTGACACGCCACGCTCTGCACGTGAGACAGACCCACCGCCTGCCACTTACACTTGGCGCAATGGAGAGGAACATGTAAACAATAGAGACGACACCATGTGTTTGGGCACAAGTGGTTGGCAGACCAAAGACTGTTCGCATGATAGTGCGGTAAATCAGACAGACGACAACAGTGAGAGTCTGGAACACATGGAAAAGATAACGTCTGAAAGAGGTATTGACATCAGACACATCAAGCTGCTGGCTAGTGAACTGAGAGACCGCCGTAAACAAAGACTTCTCCGCGATAGAAGAAGAAATGAATCTTTTGATACTGTTGTATTTGAAGAACATATTGGCACCCAGAGTTTGTACTGCAAAAGTGATGATGTTGTGCTCATGTATGATTTCAACACAGATTGTAAACGCTGGTTCTTCGATCAGTCAGACAACATGACCAAGATTCAGAAACATGCCATGTCGTGTCTTCGGACATTGCCCCCGATCAGCAAAGATCGGTACGCTGAATTGTACAAAGAAGAACTGGAAGAAGATCTGAGAATAGTGTCTCGCGTAGTCCGCTTTTACTTAGGATGAACAGTTTCAAACACCGTGATGTTTTCATTCTTGGTTCTCTAATGCTGAAAAGGGCCGTCACACAATATCTGTCACCACAGGGAAGAAAACAAAAGACTGAAGGACTGATCAAATCATGATGTTATGATGCATGGTATTGGTGTGCAGTGTGAGTCAAGGTATCCCTGACTCTGACAAATGCAGTGGACTCTCTATCGGACTTCCAGTAGCGAGAACTCTGCGCGATCGTGCATGCTTCGGTATATAGAAAGCTTTGTACTTCGACATCCCAACCCCACAACACCCTTTCGCTATAAACATGTGTTTTCGCGAATAAAACATTCTGATTCTGATTCTGATTCTCTCTCTCTCTCTCTCTCTCTCTCTCTCTCTCTCTCTCTCTCTCTCTCCCTCTATATCTGTTTTTCTTCTTCTTTTACCGTTCCCATTTTTCACACCATAGTCACCTTGGGGCGAACACAAGAGTCAACAACGGGGAGCATAATGAGCGATTTAAAATGTGCAGCTTTATCGTTCTTTTTATCCCTTCTGTCAATCTGTCCTTCATTCCTTCACCCTCTTTCTCTCTCCCCCTCCATGTTTCTCCTTCCACACCCTGTCTTCCGCAATATGTTTGCAAGGACTGCCCAGGGAACAAACAGCGAATACGTGTCTTCCTCTTTCTTTTTTTTCGTCCTTGAACCCATGGCTTTTGTTTCTCAGGTTCATTTCCATTCTGTCCGATGTCCATCCACACGCCCTTTGTGAATTCTATGAGCCCTAGGATTGATTTGTTTGCTGAAGTCCAGGTGCCGTCTGTGTGTGTGTGTGTCTGTGTGTGTGTCTGTGTGTGTGTGTGTGTGTGTGTTTGTCTGTCTGTCCGCTGTCTATCCACACGCCCTTTGTGAATTCTATGAGCCCTGGGATTTAATTTGTTGCTGATGTCCAGCTGCCATCTGTATGTCTGTGTGTCTGCCTGTCTTTCTGTCTGTTTGTCTGTTCTCCGTTCGTCCCTCTGTCAAAACACTCTGTTTTCAAGTCCATGACTTTTCTTTTTGTTTGATGTCCGTCTGCTGTCCGTCCGTCTCCCAGTCCTCAGAACTCTGTGCGTCTCTCCGCCCTAACGGTCTGACTGAAGTGCAGGAACTTGTGTCTCATGTCCGTCTGCTATCTATCTGTCCCTCCGTCCAAGCGCTCTTTTTGAACCCAATGCTTTTGTTTTGGGTTTAAGTCCATCTGCAGTCAGTTTAGGCCAAAAAAAAAAATTGTCTGTTTAGGGTAACATGACCAAAAAAAGTAGGGTCGGTAGGTAGGTAGGTTTTTTTGTTTGTTTTGTTTTTGTTTTTTTGTGTGTGTGTGGAAATGCTATGTTGGCTGAACATTCACTTCTTATATTTGATGAATACATGTTTCAAAACTAACGTATAAATAAAACAGAGAGAAAGGGAGAGAAAGAAACGCCAAATGTCTCTTTTTAGCATTTTTACCTCTTTTTTTTTCTTTTTTTTTTTGAAATCAAAAAAAAGTTTTTGGGTCGGCGCCAAATCGATAGGGTCGGTCGGGTTACCCTAAACAGACAATTTTTTTTTTTTGCCTTATGTCTACTCTCTGTTCTCTACCCAGCCCCCTCCTTCCAAAGGATCTTCTTGAAGTCCATAAAACCAAGGCTTGTCTTTTTGGTTGATATTCGTCTTCCAAAGGCTCTTGTTAAGGTCCTTTGTTTTGGTTGATATCCGTCTTCCAAAGGGTCTTTTTAAGGTCCTTTGTTTAGGTTGATATCCGTCTTCCAAAGGGTCTTTTTATGGTCCTTTGTTTAGGTTGATATCCGTCTTCCAAAGGGTCTTTTGTTTTGGTTGATATCCGTCTTCAAAAGTTTTTTTTAAGTCATTTGTTTTGGTTGACATCCGTCTATTATTCTACCGTATGTCCGTCTATCTGTCAGCAATCTCTCTGTCCAAACACGCTGCTATTTAATCACCATGGACGAATTGACACTTTTGTAATAACACTTGTCATGTACTCATATCACCAGACGATGTTGACGTTTGCTGTGACTGACACGATTAATTCGATTCAACGTCCTCACAGGTACTGTTGACCAATTAGAGGCATGATTCTTGATTAGCTCTGACGTTTGCTAGAATGCACGATTTGACATACAAGGTCAAGGTTACTGGATAGACTCGGCTGTTCCTTTTATTGTGGTGACAATGTATGCATCAGCCACCCTCCCCCTCTCTCTGTCTTCTTTCTCTCTCTCTCTCTATTTCTCTCTCTCTCTCCTCTCTCTCTCTCTCTCTCTCTCTCTCTCTCTCTCTCTCTCTCTCTCTCTCTCTCTCTCTCTCTCTCTCTCTCTCTCTCTCTCTCTCTGTTCGAAAGCCGGAGGAACACAATCCTGGTTCTTGTGCTAAGCAGATCAGTCCAACCCGATTCAATTCAATATTCACGACATTCCTTTTTATTCCCTCTACCACTGCACTATATTCCATGTTGCCCCCCTCCCGCCCTCCGAAATCTGTCCCACCCCCACCTCCCTCCGGGCCTCCCCCACTCTTGTTTGGCAACACAGCAGCAGAGGCAAACAACGACGTGCACAGGGAAGACTCTGACAGCATGGCGACACATCGTAACGGTTTGGGATGACAAGGGCGGAGGGGGGAGGAGGGGGGGGGGGTCAGGGGTCGCAGGGTTGGATGATGATGAAATGGGGGGGGGGGGGGGTACAAGAGGAAAGCCATTGAGGTCAAATCACACTGTTTTTTTGACGACAGGAGGGATCTAGGTGAAGGAGAGAAGGAGGGGAGGGAAGGGGGGGGGGGGGTCTGGGTGAAGGAGATAAGGGGGAGGGGAGGGGGGGGGGGGGGGACCGGGCGGAAACGAGATCCAACGCCTTGGACTTTCAAAGCAGCTGTTTGTCAATGAAGGGAATTCGGCCAAGCAAGGTTAACGGTCCACTCCGCCACAGTAAGGCTCTCTGTCTCATATCTGGCCAGTCTTGTACAAGGGATAAGACCAGCCCTCCACTTGGTCACATACCAAACATTGAAAAGCCCGAGTGCTGTCTGTGCACAGTGGGTGTTTTTTTTAGAATTAATTTTGCAATTTTCAAAATTAAATCTTCAAAAAGTTCCAACTCACCACAGCAAGCAGTCAGGGTGTTACTTGTTGTTTGGCCAAGCGGAGAAATGGTCTTACCCTTGTTACAACCTGGCCAGTTCTAAAGCGGAAGGGCGAACTGTTTTAAGAGGCGGAGTTGGTCTTTAACAGGAACATCTTGTCTAACCAGATCCTACACAAGTTACCAGCATCAGGATTATGTTGAAGTTGAACTCCGCTCTCCGCTTTTTAAATTGTTAGCTGTTTGTCAATAGCAGAAATTCGGCCAAGCGGGTTTAACCCGAACTCCTTGTAAGAAGATCCCGCATCCTGCACCGGTTACGAGCAACAGGATAACGTTGATGGGTTACACTACTGTAGGTCATCCCACTTTTAAAGTGTTAGCTGTTTGTCAAAAGCAGGAATTTGGCCAAGCGGGGTTAACCCGAATTCTTTGTAAGAAGATCCCAGATCTTGCATCAGTGACGAGCATCAGGATTATGCTAATACTTTACTCTGCTCTAAGTCCTCCTGCATTTAAAATTGTAAGTTGTTTTCCAATATAAAAAAATCGGCCAAGTAGGGTTAACATGATAACTTTGTCAGGAAAATCAAGATGCTGTGCACGTTTCACGTTGGTGTCATCCTGTTTTTAAAACGTGAATTGTTTGTTAACGGAAGAAATTCGGCCAAGTGTGGTTAACGGGAACTCCTTGTTAGAAATCGAAATCTTACGCCCGTTACAAGAAGCGGGGTCCGCGCGAGCTAGCCGCTTTTCGAACCACTCAAAAGTTACCAGCGCTGAACTGAGCCTTTTTAAAAAAACTATGACCAACCATTCAGTTACCGTGGCAAACAATCTATGGTGGTTACTAACACACACGTTCAGTCAAGTGTAGAATATACACACCCTCATAGAGCTTCTCGTGAACATTACAGAAATCAATATTCTGATGTGCTTCATGTACTTACTTTACTTAGGCCCTTTGACCCCAGCGGAGCATAGGCCATTGACGACATTTCTCCATCGCACCCTGTTGATGTGCTTCATGTGCTGGTTGATTTTTTTTTTCATGAATCAATTTCACATATTGTGTCCAGTTTTTCATGATAAGACTCCCAATCTGCACACCTCAAGGCTGATGATTTTTGGTATGTGTCCCTCTCTTCAGAGGGATAGTCTTAGTCCATGGCCACATCTGAGATGCTAAGTCGAATTGTTTACGATTTCAAATGTTGGGCTCCTCGGATATATGCCTTAGTGAAATGTTTAGAACGCCGAATAAACTTTTAAAGTCTCCACTGCTGATATTTTATTTTCAACATGTTGACTAGCAATTATCCTCTTTGAGATGGCTACACACGGACACATAGATATCCATATCTTCATAAGAATCCGGCAAGATAAGTCTTTAAAGCAACGCAGGTAAAACAAAAAGAAGAAGAAACAAGTCGCGTAAGGCGAAAATACGATATTTAGTCAAGTAGCTGTCGAACTCACAGAATGAATGCCATTTTTCAGCAAGACCGTATACTCGTAGCATCGTCAGTCCACCGCTCATGGCAAAGGCAGTGAAATTGACAAGAAGAGCGGGGTAGTAGTTGCGCTAAGAAGGATAGCACGCTTTTCTGTACCTCTCTTTGTTTTAACTTTCTGAGCGTGTTTTTAATCCAAACATATCATATCTATATGTTTTTGGAATCAGGAACCGACAAGGAATAAGATGAAAGTGTTTTTAAATTGATTTGGACAATTTAATTTTGATAATAATTTTTATATATTTAATTTTCAGAGCTTGTTTTTAATCCGAATATAACATATTTATATGGTTTTGGAATCAGCAAATGATGGAGAATAAGATAAACGTAAATTTGGATCGTTTTATAAATTTTTATTTTTTTTACAATTTTCAGATTTTTAATGACCAAAGTCATTAATTAATTGTTAAGCCACCAAGCTGAAATGCAATACCGAAGTCCGGGCTTCGTCGAAGATTACTTGACCAAAATTTCAACCAATTTGGTTGAAAAATGAGGGCGTGACAGTGCCGCCTCAACTTTCATGAAAAGCCGGATATGACGTCATCAAAGACATTTATCAACAAAATGAAAAAAAACGTTCGGGAATTTCATACCCAGGAACTCTCATGTCAAATTTCATAAAGATCGGTCCAGTAGTTTAGTCTGAATCGCTCTACACACACACACAGACACACACACACACGCACACACGCACACACGCACATACACCACGACCCTCGTTTCGATTCCCCCTCGATGTTAAAATATTTAGTCAAAACTTGACTAAATATAAAAAAACTAATGT
>NC_090259.1:8978203-8998203 GCF_037325665.1 Littorina saxatilis
GGATGCTCTTGGGATTGATCTAAGCGGTTGCCCATGAAGCGTACCTCGTTACGACAACTTTACTAGAGTTGTGCGCCTTGAATCACTGTGTGTCTCTGTCGCTCTCTCTTGTGCTCTCTGTCTCTCTCTCAGTCTCACCACGTCGGACAACTCATAATCTTCACTCAGCTCTATTCACCCAAACAGATTATGTACATTCTTTGTTGTTTTCTTTATTTCTTCAATGATAATGTTTGTAGATCGTTAGCCAAACGTCAGTTCGACTTTTATACCGCAGAATATCTCAATCGTTTTGCTGAAAAAAAGTAGTCCCGAGTTAACGATAAATATGCAGATGACCTCTATAAATTATTCAGTTGTACTCTGAGACCAAAGACAAAGACCAATGACAGGTGAGATCGAGACTCGGTTGTGATGGATAATTCATATGGTTGTGATGGATAATCCAAAATAATCCCCTCCTCAGCTAACAGAGACAAAGAGGCAGGTCATGGGATAAGGTCCGATATTTAGACTCGAACAAGTATAATGCGACTCGTCTTCGACTCGTCGGCATTATACTTGTCTCGTCTAAATATCGGACCCTATTGCTACGCTGAAAACACAATAGCTGTTATTGTTATCGACAATATGCTTTTGGATATTGAGTAAAATGGCCGACTTCCGCCGCATTATGCTTTGATGATCGGAAGAGACCATCCAATCACAGCCCCCGAATTCCCCCACGTGTCCATCAGAATAGCTATATGTAGATATGATATGTTTGGATTAAAAACACGCTCAGAAAGTTCAAACGAAGAGAGGTACAGAAAAGCGTGCTATGCAGCACAGCGAAACCACTACCGCGCTGAACAGGCTTGTCAGTTTCACTCCGTTTTGCACAAGCGGCGGACCACGGTCATTGTGAAAAAATGCAGTGCGTTCAGTTTCATTCTGTGAGTTCCACAGCTTGACTAAATGTAGTAATTTCGCCTTACGCGACTTGTTATTTTTTAGTAAAGTTTTGTTTGCTAATTGTTTGTCTGTCCACTTAAAAGACCGTTGGGGGTCGATATATTTCTGACTGTATCGTATTGTTTTGTCAATAAAAAACGTTCCAACAACTTACCTTTCTTGTTACATTTAGTCAAGTTTTGACTAAATGTTTTAACATAGAGGGAGAATCGAGACGAGGGTCGTGGTGTATAATAATAATAATAATTGTCAGTAAGTACTGGTGTCACATGACTGATGTGAACCAGTTGATTGGCTAATGGCGATGCGCTTAAATCTGTTAGCGCACTCTTGGAGTGCGCTAACTTTTCCACAGAGCGTATTCTTACGCCCTTTGCCAAAGCGAGACTGTACTCTCATCCTCAGAATTAATTAATGACATGTAGCTTATATTCTCCACAATACCAAATGACCATAAATCCCCTGCTTCTCAATTAAAGCAGAAGTGGGGTTTTTTTTCTGACAGATTGCATGTGCCTGTGGCACTGATCTAAAAATAGAAGCCGCTGTGTTTCATCTCATTTTCGCCGACTTGCATAGATTCTTCTCATAATATGCCGTGTTAGTGGCATGTAGCTTATCATCCACATTACCAAATGATGAGTTAGTATACAATTCCCAGCGGCTAACAGAAAACACAAGTGTTATTCCGATAACGTACACAGCATTTGGAAGACTGATTCGATCGACTCTAGCAGACTACACTGAAATACGACTGCATCAGTTCAGTAAATAAATGGTTTCAGAATTATTATTTCAAGGCAAGAACAATCGTAATCGAAAACGTGTAGGGTTCAGAACGTTCTTACCATATAATTATAAGACTTATTACCAGCCTGCCTTATTCGTGCAGACTCAGTGACAGTGCAGACTGCAGTGGTTCGATTGTTCTAGCCTAGCAGTAGCAGACGACATAAACCCCGCTCAGCAAATTAACATGTTGGGCAAATGTGAACGAAAAAACGATGGGGATATAATACGTGTAGGGTTTAGAGCATTCTTACCGTTCATATTTAGTATCAGACTCCCCGATGAGTGAAGATACAACACGAGATATATGCCACATTTATTTTGAAAATGTGCGAACAGTCTAGTCCTTCGTGGGGTAGTCAATTCAAGGGGAGTCACTCCGCACAGTCAATCCATCGACGCTCGACTGAAGGTTTCGAATCGCAAATAATGAAGAGCAGAGTCCTTTCTCAGAGTTCAAATGAGGTCTCTCTGAAAGATCATCACTGTTCAGCTGTAACACTACACTGGAATTTACCAACAGAAATTAAAATGCGTGTGACGAAAGCACGACACACTTGAGACACCGGCCCACACAAAAGTAGATCTTACTGTACACGACCTGACCACACAGTTATGCCTATTCAAATGCGCGTAGCAAAGTGTGCGTTTGGAATCTTCTTTTTTCTATGGCGGTACTGACAATATCGTTATTGAAACAATCCCAGTGCACTAAGGGATTTATAGAGCAAATCTCGAAAATAATTATTGAACTCAGCGCTATGCGCTTCGTTCAATAATGAATTTTCTCGATTTGCTCTATAAATCCCTTAGTGCACTGGGATGTCTCAATAACTTAAATAATAATAATAATAATAAATGAGCATTTATATAGCGCAACATCATAACTTTACAATTATGCTCTTTGCGCTTGACACATTTAAAATTAAAACACAGTTATACAAGCATTTACATCTACATTCATAGTCAACAACGCTTAATTAAAAGCATACACCATCAAACATACATTACAAAAGATTCTTCCACTAACTAAGTAATAAAAACATGAATAAAATAGGTAGTGAAAAATCACTAAAACAACAAATACACTACATGTAGCCTACTGATGGACTGAGAAAACAAAATCAGGGGTTGTATTTCTTGAAGAGGTGCGTTTTAAGTGCTCGTTTGAATGCTTTGGGTGACTGAGAGTGGCGGATGTGAAAGGGGAGAGAATTCCATTGTGTGGGTGCGCAGAAAGTAAAAGTGCGTTGTCCGTATGTTTTGGTTTTGGTGTGTGGAATGGTAAGGATGCGACAGTCAGTGTGTGTGTGTGTGCGTGTGTGTGTGTGTAGAGCGATTCAGAACAAACTACTGGACCGATCTTTATGAAATTTTACATGAGAGTTCCTGGGAATGATATTCCCGGGTGTTTTTTTCTTTTTTTCGATAGATACCTTTGATGACGTCATATCCGGCTTTTTGTAAATGTTGAGGCGGCACTGTCACACCCTCATTTTTCAATCAAATTGATTGAAATGTTGGCCAAGCAATATTCGACGAAGGCCGGACTTCGGTATTGCATTTCAGCTTGGTGGCTTAAAAATTAATTAATGACTTTGGTCATTAACAATCTGAAAATTGTAAAAAATAAATAAATATATAAAACGATCCAAATTTACGTTCATCTTATTCTTCATCATTTTCTGATTCCAAACACATATAAATATGTTATATTTGGATTAAAAACAAGCTCTGAAAATTAAAAATATAAAAATTATGATCAAAATTAAATTTTCGAAATCAATTTAAAAACACTTTCATCTTATTCCTTGTCGGTTCTTGATTCCAAAAACATATAGATATGATATGTTTGGATTAAAAACACGCTCAGAAAGTTAAAACGAAGAGAGGTACAAAAAAGCCTGCAATCCTTCTCAGCGCAACTACTACCCCGCTCTTCTTGTCAATTTCACTGCCTTTGCCACGAGCGGTGGACTGACGATGCTACGAGTATACGGTCTTGCTGAAAAATTGCATTGCGTTCAGTTTCATTCTGTGAGTTCGACAGCTTGACTAAATGTTGTATTTTCGCCTTACGCGACTTGTTTCTTCTTCTTTCACCGTTCCCATTTTTCACACCATAGTCACCTTGGGGCGAACACAAGAGTCAACAACGGGGAGCATAATGAGCGATTTAAAATGTGCAGCTTTATCGTTCTTTTTATCCCTTCTGTCAATCTGTCCTTCATTCCTTCACCCTCCTTCTCTCTCCCCCTCCATGTTTCTCCTTCCACACCCTGTCTTCCGCAATATGTTTGCAAGGACTGCCCAGGGAACAAACAGCGAATACGTGTCTTCCTCTTTCTTTTTTTTCGTCCTTGAACCCATGGCTTTTGTTTCTCAGGTTCATTTCCATTCTGTCCGATGTCCATCCACACGCCCTTTGTGAATTCTATGAGCCCTAGGATTGATTTGTTTGCTGAAGTCCAGGTGCCGTCTGTGTGTGTGTGTGTGTGTGTGTGTGTGTGTGTGTGTGTGTGTGTGTGAGTGTCTGTCTGTCCGCTGTCTATCCACACGCCCTTTGTGAATTCTATGAGCCCTGGGATTTAATTTGTTGCTGATGTCCAGCTGCCGTCTGTGTGTCTGTGTGTCTGTGTGTCTGCCTGTCTTTCTGTCTGTTTGTCTGTTCTCCGTTCGTCCCTCTGTCAAAACACTCTGTTTTCAAGTCCATGACTTTTCTTTTTGGTTGATGTCCGTCTGCCGTCCGTCCGTCTCCCAGTCCTCAGAACTCTGTGCGTCTCTCCGCCCTAACGGTCTGACTGAAGTGCAGGAACTTGTGTCTCATGTCCGTCTGCTATCTATCTGTCTGTCCCTACGTCCAAGCGCTCTTTTTGAACCCAATGCTTTTGTTTTGGGCTTAAGTCCATCTGCAGTCAGTTTATGTCTACTCTCTGTTCTCTGCCCGGCCCCCTCCTTCCAAAGGATCTTCTTGAAGTCCATAAAACCAAGGCTTGTCTTTTTGGTTGATATTCGTCTTCCAAAGGCTCTTGTTAAGGTCCTTTGTTTTGGTTGATATCCGTCTTCCAAAGGGTCTTTTTATGGTCTTTTGTTTAGGTTGATATCCGTCTTCCAAAGGGTCTTTTTATGGTCCTTTGTTTAGGTTGATATCCGTCTTCCAAAGGGTCTTTTGTTTTGGTTGATATCTGTCTTCAAAAGTTTTTTTTTTAAAGTCATTTGTTTTGGTTGACATCCGTCTATTATTCTACCGTATGTCCGTCTATCTGTCAGCATGCAATCTCTCTGTCCAAACACACTGCTATTTAATCACCATGGACGAATTGACACTTTTGTAATAACACTTGTCATGTACTCGTATCACCAGACGATGTTGACGTTTGCTGTGACTGACACGATTAATTCGATTCAACGTCCTCACAGGTACTGTTGACCAATTAGAGGCATGATTCTTGATTAGCTCTGACGTTTGCTAGAATGCACGCTTTGACATACAAGGTCAAGGTTACTGGATAGACTCGGCTGTTCCTTTTATTGTGGTGACAATGTATGCATCAGCCACCCTCCCCCTCTCTCTGTCTTCTTTCTCTCTCTCTATTTCTCTCTCTCTCTCTCTTTCTCTCTCTCTCTCTCTCTCTCTCTCTCTCTCTCTCTCTCTCTCTCTCTCTCTCTCTCTCTCGCCTTTCCCTGTTCGAAAGCCGGAGGAACACAATCCTGGTTCTTGTGCCAAGCAGATCAGTCCAACCCGATTCTATTCAATATTCACGACATTTCTTTTTATTCCCTCTACCACTGCACTATATTCCATGTTGCCCCCCTCCCGCCCTCCGAAATCTGTCCCACCCCTACCTCCCTCCCCCACTCTTGTTTGGCAACACAGCAGCAGAGGCAAACAACGACGTGCACAGGGAAGACTCTGACAGCATGGCGACACATCGTAACGGTTTGGGATGACAAGGGCGGAGGGGGGAGGAGGGGGGAGGAGGGGGGGGGGTCAGGGGTCGCAGGGTTGGATGATGATGAAATGGGGGGGGGGGGGGTACAAGAGGAAAGCCATTGAGGTCAAATCACACTGTTTTTTTGACGACAGGAGGGGTCTGGGTGAAAGAGAGAAGGAGGGGAGGGAAGGGGGGGGGGGTCTGGGTGAAGGAGATAAGGGGGAGGGGAGGGGGGGGGGGACCGGGCGGAAACGAGATCCAACGCCTTGGACTTTCAAAGCAGCTGTTTGTCAATGAAGGGAATTCGGCCAAGCAAGGTTAACGGTCCACTCCGCCACAGTAAGGCTCTCTGTCTCCGATCTGGCCAGTCTTGTACAAGGGATAAGACCAGCCCTCCACTTGGTCACATACCAAACATCGAAAAGCCCGAGTGCTATCTGTGCACTGTGGGTGGTTTTTTAGAATTAATTTTGCAATTTTCAAAATTAAATCTTCAAAAAGTTCCAACTCACCACAGCAAGCAGTCAGGGTGTTACTTGTTGTTTGGCCAAGCGGAGAAATGGTCTTACCCTTGTTACAGCCTGGACAGATCTAAAGCGGAAGGGCGAACTGTTTTAAGAGGCGGAGTTGGTCTTTAACAGGAACATCTTGTCTAACCAGATCCTACACAAGTTACCAGCATCAGGATTATGTTGAAGTTGTACTCCGCTCTTAGTCCTGCTTTTTAACCCTTAGGCTGGTTGTCGCGACATATGTCGCGCTACTTTACGTATACTGTCACCTGGTTGTCACGACATATGTCGCGCTACTGGCTCAGTCTGTTTGGTCGGTTCCGATTACCTCCCATGGATGCGAAAACCTATATGACCGTTTTTCTTCATTTTTCTCTCTGTTAATTCACCAGTGGCTATGTAACATGTGTTTACAGAATTGCACCAGTGTAAGGGTTAAACTGTTAGCTGTTTGTCAATAGCAGAAATTCGGCCAAGCGGGTTTAACCCGAACTCCTTGTAAGAAGATCCCGCATCCTGCACCGGTTACGAGCAACAGGATAACGTTGATGGGTTACACTACTGTAGGTCATCCCACTTTTAAAGTGTTAGCTGTTTGTCAAAAGCAGGAATTTGGCCAAGCGGGGTTAACCCGAATTCTTTGTAAGAAGATCCCAGATCTTGCATCAGTGACGAGCATCAGGATTATGCTAATACTTTACTCTGCTCTAAGTCCTCCTGCATTTAAAATTGTAAGTTGTTTTCCAATATAAAAACATCGGCCAAGCAGGGTTAACATGATAACTTTGTTAGGAAAATCAAGATGCTGTGCACGTTTCACGTTGCTGTCATCCTGTTTTTAAAACGTGAATTGTTTGTTAACGGAAGGAATTCGGCCAAGTGTGGTTAACGGGAACTCCTTGTTAGAAATCGAAATCTTACGCCCGTTACAAGAAGCGGGGTCCGCGCGAGCTACCTGCTTTTCGAACCACTCAAAAGTTACCAGCGCTGAACTGAGCCTTTTTCAAAAACTATGACCAACCATGGCAAACAATCCAAGGTGGTTACTAACACACACGTTCAGTCAAGTGTAGAATATACACACCCTCATAGAGCTTCTCGTGAACATTACAGAAATCAATATTCTGATGTGCTTCATGTACTTACTTTACTTAGGCCCTTTGACCCCAGCGGAGCATAGGCCATTGACGACATTTCTCCATCGCACCCTGTTGATGTGCTTCATGTGCTGGTTGGTTTTTTTTCATGAATCAATTTCACATATTGTGTCCAGTTTTTCATGATAAGACTCCCAATCTGCACACCTCAAGGCTGATGAGTTTTGGTATGTGTCCCTCTCTTCAGAGGGATAGTCTTAGTCCATGGCCACATCTGAGATGCTAAGTCGAATTGTTTACGATTTCAAATGTTGGGCTCCTCGGATATATGCCTTAGTGAAATGTTTAGAACGCCGAATAAACTTTTAAAGTCTCCACTGCTGATATTTTATTTTCAACATGTTGACTAGCAATTATCCTCTTTGAGATGGCTACACACGGACACATAAATATCCATATCTTCAAAAGAATCCGGCAAGATAAGTCTTTAAAGCAACGCAGGTAAAACAAAACAAGTCGCGTAAGGCGAAAATACAATATTCAGTCAAGTAGCTGTCGAACTCACAGAATGAAACTGAACGCAATGCAACGCAGCAAGACCGTATACTCGTAGTCCACCGCTCACGGCATAGGCAGTGAAATTGACAAGAAGAGCGGGGTAGTAGTTGCGCTAAGAAGGATAGCACGCTTTTCTGTACCTCTCTTTGTTTTAACTTTCTGAGCGTGTTTTTAATTCAAACATATCATATCTATATGTTTTTGGAATCAGGAACCGACAAGGAATAAGATGAAAGTGTTTTTAAATTGATTTGGACACTTTAATTTTGATAATAATTTTTATATATTTAATTTTCAGAGCTTGTTTTTAATCCGAATATAACATATTTATATGTTTTTGGAATCAGCAAATGATGGAGAATAAGATAAACGTAAATTTGGATCGTTTTATAAATTTTTATTTTTTTTTACAATTTTCAGATTTTTAATGACCAAAGTCATTAATTAATTTTTAAGCCACCAAGCTGAAATGCAATACCGAAGTCCGGGCTTCGTCGAAGATTACTTGACCAAAATTTCAACCAATTTGGTTGAAAAATGAGGGCGTGACAGTGCCGCCTCAACTTTCACGAAAAGCCGGATATGACGTCATCAAAGACATTTATCAAAAAAAAGAAAAAAACGTTCGGGGATTTCATACCCAGGAACTCTCATGTCAAATTTCATAAAGATCGGTCCAGTAGTTTAGTCGGAATCGCTCTACACACACACACACACGCACAGACAGACAGACACACATACACCACGACCCTCGTTTCGATTCCCCCTCGATGTTAAAATATTTAGTCAAAACTTGACCAAATATAAAGAAGAAGAAAAAAAACTAATGTGTAAAAAAAAAGAAGAACAAAACCGCCATGCGAGACAAAGAATTAAACATCGTACATAACATGTCTACGGTCGATAGCACGTGCAACGGAGATCACACACGCTACAAGGAAGTGATCGCAATTATTGTGATTTACGTATCATTGGAAACGCACAGATTTACTCTTGTGAACTGAGCCGAGCAATCATTGCGCGTGTATCAAATCTCAGGAAAACACGATTTGCACAAGAACGCACACAAACCGTCGTATAAAAGACATTCTTCAAAGAAATCAAAATAGAAACAGAAGTTCATAATATATAAATACTGATAGCCCGGACGATCTACGTCAGACTGATGGAAGCGAAATGGAAATATTTAGCCTGTAGGACATAAAGCAAACTCTTTTTGTTTTCAACAGGGGCTGCTCGCACGAGGCCGCCAGAGAGAGGGCAAGTAACGACACAGATTTTGTCAGAATGCGAGCATCGCACATCTCGCCGAGATTTGTCATGGCGGGGATTCACGATCGTCGTGTTACCTGCAAACTGGTGTCAAGGTCCGCATGGGTTTGAACAAAGAGTGCTGATCAAGGTTTTAGGGTTATGTGACGCTTTATCGTGATCTCTCTCTCTCTCTCTCTCTCTCTCTCTCTCTCTCTCTCTCTCTCTCTCTCTCTCTCTCTCTCTCTCTCTCTCTCTCTCTCTCTAACTCTCTCTCCCCTCTCTCTTCCCCCCTCTCTCTCCCCCCTCTCTCTCTCCCTTGTCTCTCTAACTCTCTCTCTCTCCCTTGTCTCTCTAACTCTCTCTCTCTCCCTCTCTCTCTCTCTCTCTTTCTCTCTAACTTTCTCTCCCCCTCTCTCTCTCTCTCCCCCCTCTCTCTCTCCCTTGTCTCTCTAACTCTCTCTCTCTCCCTTGTCTCTCTAACTCTCTCTCTCTCTCCCCCTCTCTCTCTCTAACTCTCTCCCTCTCTCTCTCTCTCTCTAACTCTCTCTCTCTCTAACTCTCTCTCTCCCCCCTCTCTCTTCCCCCTCTCTCTCCCCCTCTCTCTCCCCCTCTCTCTCCCCCTCTCTCTCTCTCTCCCTTGTCTCTCTAACTCTCTCTCTCTCCCCTCTCTCTCTCTCTCTAACTCTCTCTCTCCCTCTCTCTCTTTCTCTCTAACTTTCTCTCCCCCCCTCTCTCTCTCTCCCCCTCTCTCTCTCTCTAACTCTCTCTCTCCCTCTCTCTCTCTTTCTCTCTAACTTTCTCTCCCCCCCTCTCTCTCTCTCTCCCCCCTCTCTCTCTCTCTCCCCCCCCTCTCTCTCTCCCCCTCTCTCTCTCTCTAACTCTCTCTCTCTCTCTCTCTCTCGCTATCTCTCTATCTCTCGCTCTCTCTCTATCTCTCGCTATCTCTCTCTCTCTCGCTCTCTCTCTCTCTCTCGCTCTCTCTCTCTCTCTCTCTCTCTCTCTCTCTCTCTCTCTCTCTCTCTCTCTCTCTCTCTCTCTCTCTTGCGCTCTCTCTGTGTCTCTCTCTGTGACTGTCTCTGTCTCTGTCTCGCTCTCTTTCTCTCTCTCTCTCTCTCAATGCTAAGCTTTCCTAGATCCTACCATCTGTATGTCTTCACATCAAGAAAGAAAGCAAACGGAGACAATTATGAACACATTGGACAACTGAAAGACAGACAGAAATACAACAAGTCGCGTAAGGCGAAATTACTACATTTAGTCAAGCTGTGGAACTCACAGAATGAAACTGAACGCACTGCATTTTTTCAAAATGATGAAATTGCTTTTAAATTGATTTCGGAAATTTAATTTTGATCATAATGTTTATATTTTTAATTTTCAGAGATTGTTTTTAATCCAAATATAACATATTTATATGTTTTTTGGAATCAGGAAATGATGTAGAATAAGATGAACGTAATTTTGGATCGTTTTATGAAAGAAAAAAAAATGTTATTACAATTTTCAGATATTAAATGACCAAAGTCATTAATTAATTTTTAAGCCACCAAGCTGAAATGCAATACCGAAGTCCGGCCTACGTCGAAGATTGCTTGGCCAAAATTTCAATCAATTTGATTGAAAAATGAGGGTGTGACAGTGCCGTCTCAACTTTCACAAAAGGCCGGATATGACGTCATCAAAGACATTTATCGAAAAAATGAAAAAAATTGGTCTAGGGATATCATACCCAGGAACTCTCATGTAAAATTTCATAAAGATCGGTCCCGTAGTTTACTCTGAATCGCTCTACACACACACACACAGTCACACAGTCACACACACACACACACACACACACACACACACACACACACACACACACACACACACACACACACACACACACATACACCACGACCCTCGTCTCGATTCCCCCCTCTATGTTAAACCATTTAGTCAAAACTTGACTAAATGTAAAAAGAAATAAAACGATACTACATAAAATAGAAAAGAACACGTGGAGGCTTAGAGGGGAAGACGAAAACTGGAAAACAAAGGGGGAAAAAGACGACAACGAGGATGACCGAGAAAAACAAAGAGTGTCACGATGGAAGAGAGAAAGAAATTCGTAAATAAGGCACACAAAAAAATAGGTCTGTTTACGGTAACATAGGCCAAAAAAATAGGGTCGGTAGGTCGGGGTTTTTTTTCATTTTTTTTCTTCAAAAAACCATATTTTTACGTTATTTTTTATTTTATTTTTTCAAAAAACCATATTTTTACGGTTTTTTTTATTTTTTATTTTTTATTTTTTTTCCCAAATGCCAAAAAAAGTCTAGGGTCGAGCGAAAAAAATAGGGTCGGTCGGGTTACCGTAAACAGACTATTTTTCTTTTTTGGCCTAAAGAAAACAAAGGAAGAAACATGAACAATAACAACAAATAAATAGAAAAAGACAGAAAGAAAGAAAGAAACAACGAGGAAAAAACGCGAAAAAAAGAGAGAAAGACGAAGAGAATGCATGACATCAAAGAGAGAGAGAGAGATAGAGAGAGAGAGAGAGAGAGAGAGAGAGAGAGAGAGAGAGAGAGAGAGAGAGAGAGAGAGAGAACTCGAACTCGAACTCGAACTCGAAAACTTTATCACCGAGGGATGATAGCATTAGGTCCATATGGTCCTTTCTTACAGCTAGTCCCAGCAATAGAGAGAGAGAGAGAGAGAGAGAGAGAGAGAGAGAGAGAGAGAGAGAGAGAGAGAGAGAGAGAGAGAGAGAGAGAGAAAGAAAAAGAGAGAGAGAGGATTGAATTGCATTGAACTTTATTTAACAAGGATTAAGATTAAAGGCTACGCCTTTTCTCACAATCTGTCCTTGGGACGCACAGACACACAATGATAAAATAAAAAATAAAATAAATAAAAAGTTAACAACAAAAGGAGGTCGGACAACTTGAACTAGTGATGATAAAGATGACGATGATGATGAATGATTATGACGATGATAAAGATGATGACGATGATGAAGATGAGGCATGAAGAGCATACACATGGGAGAGAGAGAGAGAGAGAGAGAGAGAGAGAGAGAGAGAGAGAGAGAGAGAGATGGGGGGGGGGGGAAGAGAGAGAAAGAGAGAAAGAGAGAGACAGACAGAGACATAGACAGAGAAACTTAGACACAGAGAGACAGACAGCCAGACACAGAGAAACAGACAGCCAGAGACAGAGAGACAAACAGCCAGAGACAGAGACTGACGAGGGAGAGAGAAAGAGACAGAAACACAGAGAAAGAGAGAGACTGACAAACAGCGAGAGACTTATGCAGACAGAGACAGACACACAGATACAGAAAGACAAATACCAACAAAGACAAAGAGAAACAACAACACGAGAGTACTCACCAGCAGGACTGTCTTCGCGCCGTCAGTGCCACTCATCGCAACGCTGTTGCCTAACCACAAACTCTCTTCACGTGATCCACGTGCTCCTAGAATCGTTGTGTGCGCCACCTCTCCGCTCAGCTCTTTCCTTTTCCACGGTTTCGGTCGTAGATCGCTTATCGTGTATAATTGTCCTTTTGGGTTTTATTGGTAAATAATGTTTTTATTCTTATTAATTTTTTTATTTTGCGCTTTGCGCTTTTTGGTTAGTTTCTTTGTTTTTATTCGGTTCGTCTGTCCTTCTTGATCTGTCCGTGTCTTCTTTTCTTTCTGTCTGTCTTCTCTCTGTCTGTCTTCTCTCTGTCTGTCTTCTCTCTGTCTGTCTTCACTCTGTCTGTCTTCACTCTGTCTGTCTTCTCTCTGTCTGTCTTCACTCTGTCTGTCTTCACTCTGTCTGTCTTCACTCTGTCTGTCTTCTCTCTGTCTGTCTTCTCTCTGTCTTCTTTCTGTCTGTCTTCTCTCTGTCTGTCTTCACTCTGTCTGTCTTCTTTCTGTCTGTCTTCTCTCTGTCTTCTTTCTGCCTGTCTTCTCTCTGTCTTCTTTCTGTCTGTCTTCTCTCTGTCTGTCTTCTCTCTGTCTGTCTTCTCTCTGTCTGTCTTCTTTCTGTCTGTCTTCTTTCTGTCTGTCTTCTCTCTGTCTTCTTTCTGTCTGTCTTCTCTCTGTCTGTCTTCTTTCTGTCTGTCTTCTCTCTGTCTGTCTTCACTCTGTCTGTCTTCTCTCTGTCTGTCTTCTTTCTGTCTGTCTTCTCTCTGTCTGTCTTCTCTCTGTCTGTCTTCTCTCTGTCTGTCTTCTCTCTGTCTGTCTTCTTTCTGTCTGTCTTCTTTCTGTCTGTCTTCTTTCTGTCTGTCTTCTCTCTGTCTGTCTTCTCTCTGTCTGTCTTCTCTCTGTCTTCTCTCTGTCTGTCTTCTTTCTGTCTGTCTTCTCTCTGTCTGTCTTCTCTCTGTCTGTCTTCTCTCTGTCTTCTTTCTGTCTGTCTTCTCTCTGTCTGTCTTCTCTCTGTCTGTCTTCTCTCTGTCTGTCTTCTTTCTGTCTGTCTTCTCTCTGTCTTCTTTCTGCCTGTCTTCTCTCTGTCTTCTTTCTCTTTGTCTTCTTTCTGTCTGTCTTCTCTCTGTCTGTCTTCTCTCTGTCTGTCTTCTCTCTGTCTGTCTTCTTTCTGTCTGTCTTCTCTCTGTCTGTCTTCTCTCTGTCTGTCTTCACTCTGTCTGTCTTCACTCTGTCTTCTCTCTGTCTGTCTTCTCTCTGTCTGTCTTCTTTCTGTCTGTCTTCTCTCTGTCTGTCTTCTCTCTGTCTGTCTTCACTCTGTCTGTCTTCTCTCTGTCTGTCTTCTCTCTGTCTGTCTTCACTCTGTCTGTCTTCACTCTGTCTGTCTTCTCTCTGTCTGTCTTCATTCTGTCTGTCTTCTCTCTGTCTGTCTTCTTTCTGTCTGTCTTCTCTCTGTCTGTCTTCTCTCTGTCTGTCTTCTCTCTGTCTGTCTTCACTCTGTCTGTCTTCTCTCTGTCTGTCTTCTCTCTGTCTGTCTTCTCTCTGTCTGTCTTCTCTCTGTCTGTCTTCACTCTGTCTGTCTTCTCTCTGTCTGTCTTCACTCTGTCTGTCTTCTCTCTGTCTGTCTTCTCTCTGTCTGTCTTCTCTAATAATGATAATAATAATAATAATGGACATTTGCTATAGCGCATAATCATATATATATATATGCTCAAACGCTTTACATAATAATTTCTGCCGTGTGAGATGGAATTTTTTACACAATATATCACGCTTTCACATCGGCCAGCAAACCTCAAGCCTATTAGGGCGAGCATTCACCTTGCACGGCCTTTATTCCAAGTCACACGGGTATTTGGGGGACATTTTTATCTATGCCTATACAATTTTGCCAGGAAAGACCCTTTTGTCAATCGTGGGATCTTTTAACGTGCACACCCCAATGTAGTGTACACGAAGGGACCTCGGTTTTTCGTCTCATCCGAAAGACTAGCACTTGAACCCACCACCTAGGTTAGGAAAGGGGGGAGAAAATTGCTAACGCCCTGACCCAGTGTCGAACTCGCAACCTCTCGCTTCTGAGGCAAGTGCGTTTACCTCTCGGCCACCCAGACCATCTCTCTGTCTGTCTTCTCTCTGTCTGTCTTCTCTCTGTCTGTCTTCACTCTGTCTGTCTTCTCTCTGTCTGTCTTCTCTCTGTCTGTCTTCTCTCTGTCTGTCTTCACTCTGTCTGTCTTCTCTCTGTCTGTCTTCTCTCTGTCTGTCTTCACTCTGTCTGTCTTCACTCTGTCTGTCTTCACTCTGTCTGTCTTCACTCTCTCTGTCTTCACTCTCTCTGTCTTCACTCTGTCTGTCTTCTTTCTGTATGTCTTCTTTCTCTCTGTCTTCTCTCTGCCTGTCTTCACTCTGTCTTCTGTCTGTCTGTCTTCTCTCTGTCTGTCTTCTCTCTGTCTGTCTTCTCTCTGTCTGTCTTCTCTCTGTCTTCTCTCTGTCTGTCTTCTCTCTGTCTGTCTTCTCTCTGTCTGTCTTCTCTCTGTCTGTCTTCTCTCTGTCTGTCTTCTCTCTGTCTGTCTTCACTCTGTCTGTCTTCTCTCTGTCTGTCTTCTCTCTGTCTGTCTTCTCTCTGTCTGTCTTCTCTCTGTCTGTCTTCTCTTTGTCTTCTTTCTGTCTGTCTTCTCTCTGTCTGTCTTCTCTCTGTCTGTCTTCACTCTGTCTGTCTTCACTCTGTCTGTCTTCTTTCTGCCTGTCTTCTCTCTGTCTGTCTTCTCTCTGTCTGTCTTCTCTCTGTCTGTCTTCTCTCTGTCTGTCTTCTCTCTGTCTGTCTTCTCTCTGTCTGTCTTCTTTCTGTCTGTCTTCTCTCTGTCTGTCTTCACTCTGTCTGTCTTCTCTCTGTCTGTCTTCACTCTGTCTGTCTTCACTCTGCCTGTCTTCTCTCTGTCTGTCTTCTCTCTGTCTGTCTTCACTCTGTCTGTCTTCACTCTGTCTGTCTTCTCTCTGTCTGTCTTCTCTCTGTCTGTCTTCACTCTGTCTGTCTTCTCTCTGTCTGTCTTCACTCTGTCTGTCTTCACTCTGTCTGTCTTCTCTCTGTCTGTCTTCTCTCTGTCTGTCTTCTTTCTGTCTGTCTTCTTTCTGTCTTTCGTCTTTCTGTCTGTCTTCTCTCTGTCTGTCTTCTCTCTGTCTGTCTTCTTTCTGTATGTCTTCTTTCTCTCTGTCTTCTCTCTGCCTGTCTTCTCTCTGTCTGTCTTCTCTCTGTCTGTCTTCTCTCTGTCTGTCTTCACTCTGTCTGTCTTCTCTCTGTCTGTCTTCTCTCTGTCTGTCTTCTCTCTGTCTGTCTTCTCTCTGTCTGTCTTCTTTCTGCCTGTCTTCTTTCTGTCTGTCTTCTCTCTGTCTGTCTTCTCTCTGTCTGTCTTCTTTCTGTCTTTCGTCTTCTCTCTGTCTTCTCTCTGTCTGTCTTCTCTCTGCTTGTCTTCTTTCTGTCTGTCTTCTTTCTCTCTGTCTTCTCTCTGCCTGTCTTCTCTCTGTCTGTCTTCTTTCTGTCTGTCTTCTTTCTGTCTGTCTTCACTCTGTCTGTCTTCACTCTGTCTGTCTTCTTTCTGTCTGTCTTCTCTCTGTCTGTCTTCTCTCTGTCTGTCTTCTCTCTGTCTGTCTTCTTTCTGTCTGTCTTCTTTCTGTCTGTCTTCTCTCTGTCTGTCTTCTTTCTGTCTGTCTTCTCTCTGTCTGTCTTCTCTCTGTCTGTCTTCTCTCTGTCTGTCTTCACTCTGTCTGTCTTCTTTCTGTCTGTCTTCTTTCTGCCTGTCTTCTCTCTGTCTGTCTTCTTTCTGTCTGTCTTCTTTATGTCTGTCTTCTCTCTGTCTGTCTTCTCTCTGTCTGTCTTCACTCTCTCTGTCTTCTTTCTCTCTGTCTTCTTTCTGCCTGTCTTCTATCTGTCTGTCTTCTTTCTGTCTGTCTTCTTTCTGTCTGTCTTCTCTCTGTCTGTCTTCTCTCTGTCTGTCTTCTCTCTGTCTGTCTTCTCTCTGTCTGTCTTCACTCTGTCTGTCTTCACTCTGTCTGTCTTCTCTCTGTCTGTCTTCTCTCTGTCTGTCTTCTCTTTGTCTTCTTTCTGTCTGTCTTCACTCTGTCTGTCTTCTCTCTGTCTGTCTTCTCTCTGTCTGTCTTCTTTCTGTCTGTCTTCACTCTGTAGGCTTTGCTTTTCGTTTATTTTTCAGACTTCCGGGTTGTCTACTTGTGACGTGTCTTTTTCCGCCAGTGTTTTCAGTTTCGTTCTCTTTTTCTCCTTCTTTTTTTTCTTCTAAATCACGGGTATATCATATGCCGACTATTGGATTCTCATTCGAAAAAAAAAGAGCACAAACACGACCTATCGTGCAAACACAAAGAGGGTATCATCTTCCCAGCATTAAAGAAACACTTGTAACACAAACCAATCGAAATAGGTTTTTAAACACAAAATCGGTTTTCGCGGAAAGACGATTCTTTCCAAATGTCTGTAAAGAAAGATGGAATATTTTTTTTCTGCAATCTTTCTTTTAACTTTCATGACCATAGTTTTCTTACCAAATAAAAAACAAAAGCTGGTTTGGCAGTTTTGTTCTTTTTAAATTTCCTCGCAGAAAAATATCGAATATTGGACTTGTTCTGAAGATTTAGATAAAACGAAAAAACCCTCCTATTTCCTTAGCCACTTATAACGAGATGTGACTTTATCGAAATGAGCGGCTCTAGATTGTCGTTGAGAGGGAGAGAGAGAGAGAGAGAGAGAGAGAGAGAGAGAGAGAGAGAGAGAGAGAGAGAGAGAGAGAGAGAGAGAGAGAGAGAGAGAGAGAGACAGAGACAGAGACAGAGACAGAGACAGAGACAGAGACAGAGATATTTCTAGGCAGTAAAGTATCGGACTGAGATTAAAATTTATGAAACAAAAAAGTCTTAAATTTCTGCACAAAACGCTTCGAGCTGTATTTTCATATTGCAATTGAATCAAGACGGGGTTACAATGCAACAGATTCTGTGTTTGGTAAGATTCTCGGTGTTCTTCTTCTGCGTTCGTGGGCTGAAACTCCCACGTACACTCGTGTTTTTGCACGAGTGGACTTTTACGTGCATGACCGTTTATACCCCGCCATTTAGGCAGCCATACGCCGCTTTCGGAGGAAGCATGCTGGGTATTATCGTGTTTCTATAACCCACCGAACTCTGACATGGATTACAGGATCTTTTCCGTGGGCACTTGGTCTTGTGCTTGCGTGTACACACGAAGGGGAATAAGGCACTAGCAGGTCTGCACATAAGTTGACCTGGACGATCGGAAAAATCTCCACCTTAACCCACCAGGCGCGGCCGTGATTCGAACCCACGATCTTCCGCTTTGGAGGCCGGCGTCTTAGCATCAAGCCATTGTGTCCGTCTGTCTCGGTGTTCAATTCTCGATAAACACCAGTAATCCGTAGTACTACTACTAAGAAGGCGTACTGATACACATTCAACTAGTCTCTGTTACGAAATCAGAAAGCGGAAATACTGAGTAATTAACATATTATTGGGACTATTCACTTACAAGCTCGCATCCAATACAAACTCTTGCTGTATATTCACACTGAAAGTCAAATTAAGGAAAACATTTTTGGGTCCACTACATACGCACGAAAGTTTTTATCGTCAGAAAAATTGAAAATTGTAATTGCGCACAGAAAAAATACACTTTTTTTTCCAAACAGGCGAAGTCGTCACACAAAAAGTTTTAATGTAAACGGAAAAAAATCCAGTGAGTTCACACTGCTTTGCATAAAAACACGTAATTTTTTTCATACACATGAATTTCTTTTGGCATCGGCAGTTAAAACAAGTCGGAACTCATGTTAAATAACCGAAAGCTTTGCCATTATTTCGACAGAATTGTCGAAAAGAATTTTACGGTATTAAAATAAAACTTGTACGGCCATTTTGAAAAAAATCGCCAAAGAAAATAAACCCGATCAACATCCCTGAGAAAGTATATTATATTTCCTCGATAAACATGAACACAACATTTATTTTCCTCAGCAACAACATTTTTTTTCATTTACCCTTTAGGCGCATAAGATTTGTGTTCAAATGCACACACGATTGAGGTTTTAAACAGTAGTCAAACTTATTTTACATGTTTCCCCATCTTTGCTCATTCAAGAAAGATCTGAAGTTTCTGTTCGAAACCAAAATTGTTTTATCGAAAGAAAAATGAAAATAACACAGGTGCATCGGGTGTTTGAATGCTAGATAAGCTTCCCCTTCCTTCAAATTCTTTTGACTGTTTCTGATGTTTTGGGCCTAATTTCTAAGTATAATAAGAAAAACAAACAGATTTACAAGCATTTTTTTTAATGATAAATTATGCCAATTATAAACGTTACATCAGTTTTCCTTTCTGTCGGCTCTTTGTACAGCAACAACAAAACACTGATGCAACGTACAACCAGTTTTTGACATCAAGTTATATCCACCATAAATATTAGATAATAGCAAAAGCAAATTATATAGTGAACCATTATTTTCTTTCTTACAAATTTTAAACATGACGAACCGCACACTGTTTAACCCATTCTTTGTATTCAAAGTCCTGTCCACTTTCTATTACTAACTTCTTTTATCACAACATCGTAGAACAAAAATTTACAACATTATAAGAAAAACAACAACAGCGGCGATACAAACAACAGCACTGCTGTTTGGTAGAAAATCATATAAAATATGAATATGTTAGTAGTTTTCTTCTCTTTTCCAACAACTTTTTCACCGCACCAACCTCGCTTTCTTAACCTGTTTTATCCATTCACAATCAAAGACTGTTCAACTTCGAAAGACTTGTTTTTCTTACCACATAAAACGTGGGGGGAAAATGTCACTGAAACTGGTCACCAAGCACTAGCAAAGTAGCAGTCAAGTGAGTGGAAGTGTAGATCGAAGACGTATAATCAGAGCTAACTTCCGACGATGAAAGAGAAGCAGAAGAAGGCAAGAAGGCCCAAGTCAAGAACAGATTTTTCACAAAGCGAGCAGCGCTGCTCAGCCAGCGAAAAGAAGATTCCTCAACCGCGCACTTCGCCCGCCACGGAACGCAGTCCTGTCAATGAAAGCGAGATATCCACTGCGCGCACGCGGACTCACTCACACGTTCTCTTCGCTCTGTCACACACACACACGCAGGCAAACGCGCACATACACACACATACGCACGCACGCACACACGTAAGTACACACACTGCGGACACACACGAACACACGCACGCACGCACACGAACACACACTCGCTCTCTCTCTCTCTCTCTCTCTCTCTCTCTCTCTCTCTCTCTCTCTCTCTCTCTCTCGCTTTCTCTCTCTCCCGCTCCTCCTCCCCCCTCTCTCTCTCTCTCTCTCTCTCTCTCTCTCTCTCTCTCTCTCTCATCCGTTTCCGAAAACATGATAGTTGCTGCAACACTCTGTAACTGCCTCGCGGCCTGTTGATGCTGTTAATGCTGCAAACACCCGGACAGT